>NC_080543.1:126498058-126523058 GCF_028640845.1 Ahaetulla prasina
GTCTCTATGCCATCGCAACACCCCTTAAAATAAGTCACAGGAAAACCTGGGGAAAAAAAAACCTTGTGTTAATAACATAGAATTTAACATACTCCCTGAAATATTAATGCCTTTTATACCATTCTAGTTAAAATATGTCCCTAAATAATTGAACAGTCTATAAAAACCTGATATCTGGGACAGAAGCATCAAGGTTGTTCTTTTCTGTTGGAAAAAAACAGCATTGCATTCATTGGGTCCAGCATGATATAAGGAAGGTTGAAAGGTTGGGCCATTCTCTAATATTATTGTCGCTCTTGCTCACTTGTGTTCAGTTATATTATCTTTCTAAGCATTTCACATAACATCTTTCCTTACTGGTACAAAAGAGTTCTAGACAAACATTCTATATGTGGAATGTGAGCCTTAAGAACTTCTCGGGGGACACATCTATGAATACGGTCCTTGACAACTACCATATTTTTTGGAGTATAAGATGCACCTTTTTCCCCCTAAAAGGGGATGAAAATGTGGGTGCATCTTATACACCGAATGTAGCCCTGCCTACCCACTGGCCCCCACCCTTTGGCCTTTGCCTCCCAGCAATTTACCTCCTTGCAGCAAGCAGCAAGAAGAAATAGCCCATTTCAGCTTCAGCACAACCTAATTAGCACAAGCTGATTGTTCCCGACTGTCAGCTGTTTCAGGCTGCAAGGATTGCCATTGCCTATTGCTGTGTGGGACTCTGCTGCTTGCTGCAAGGAATAAATTGCTGAGAGCAGATTTTTTTTTTCTTGTGCTAATCAAGCTATGCTGAAAACGAAAATGAAAGTAAAGCAGGCTGTTTGCTGTTTGCTGCAATGAGACAAAATTGCTGGGAGCCAGAGGCAGATTTCTTTTTCTTGTTTTCCCCACCAAAAAAGGTAGGTGCATCTTATAGTCCTGTGCATCTTATATTCTGAAAAATATGGTATATCTTTTGCTCTGGCCCCAAAACTGCTGAATGGAGATGATAGAACAGGCAGAGAACATAGAATAATAGAATTGGAAAGGAGTTTGGGGGGGGGTCTTCTAGTCCAGAGGTCTCCAACCTTGGCAACTTTAAGCCTGGCAGACTTCAACTCCCAGAATTCCCCAGCCAGAAAAGACCCCTGTTCTAGTCCAACCCCCTGTTCAAGCAAAATATCGTATACAATGGCTGCCCAGTCTCTTCTTAAAATCTTCCAGTGATGGAGCACCCACAACCCCTGAAGGCAAGCTATTCCATTGGTTGATTGCCCTCACTGTTAGGAGCAGGGGGAGGGGGGAGATGGAGGAGGAGGGGAAGGGGGAGGAGGGGCAGGGGAGGGGAGGAGGGGGAGGGGGAGGGAAGAAAAAGGAGGAGGAGGAGGAGAAGGAGGAGGAGGAGGAGGAGGAGGAGAAGAAGAAGAAGAAGAAGAAGAAGAAGAAGAAGAAGAAGAAGAAGAAGAAGAAGAAGAAGAAGAAGAAGAAGAAGAAGAAGAAGAAGAAGAAGAAGAAGATCATCAGTATTTTAAAAAAGAAAAAAATCCCACTTCCATTATTTGGACTCCAAGTATACTTCTGATAACTTCATCAGAGCAGAATATTATTCAATCATTTTTTTTTAAAAAAAATCTCTTTCCAAGATGTTGTATCAAGGATGTATGACAGGTGTGATAAGCCTCTCAAGCACTTCTGGCTTATTCATGCTTTCTAGAAGTGTGTCATTTTTTTTTTCCTCCAGGTTTGAGACATATGGGATAATCAATGATGCAGCAACAATGGATCCAGCATCTTATCTTCTCTAAACATGATGTCCTGGAACGTAACAAAAAAAAGTCTATCTTCTCAGTCTTCATTGGCATGAATAAGAAGTGCATTCATAGCAATAGCAATAGACTTATATGCCACTTCATAGTGTTTTACGGCACTCTTTAAGCTTGGCGGTTTTATAGCCAGCATACTGCCCCCAACAATCTAGAGCCTCATTTTACCGACTTCAGAAGGATGGAAGGCTGAGTCAACCTTAATCCAGTCACAATTACTACTTAAATACTACTTTACTAATTAAAGACTACTTCAGCTTCAATTACAATAATACAAGAGCAACCAATAGATTTAAACTTAATGTTAACCGCTTCAATCTAGATTGCAGAAAATATGACTTCTGTAACAGAGTTATCAGTGCTTGGAACACATTACCTGACTCTGTGGTCTCTTCTCATAATCCCAAAAACTTTAACCAAAAACTTTCTACTGTTGACCTCACCCCATTCCTAAGAGGACTATAAGGGGCGTGCATAAGAGCACAAAAGTGCCTACCGTTCCTGTCCTATTGTTTTTTATTCTTATACATATATGCTTATACTTCCTCATATTTCCTCATATATATGTTTATATACTATATAACCATTTTGTATGATGCTTATATATATTGTTGTGACAAAAATAAATAAATAAATAAATAGAATTAAACTCCTAGCAGTGAGCACAGTCAGCCTGCAATACTGCATTCTAACCACTGCATCACCATGTATTCACAGAATGCTTGTCATGTCCTCACCAAATCCTCAGTCGAGCCGGAGCTAGAGCCAACAGAGATCGAGGGAAAGGTTTCATTGGCTTCAGACGAATGTGGAGAGGAGCAGGCTGAGGCAGCTCAGGGTCCCTCAGGATTGGGAAGGCTTGTTAGCATAGAGGAATGGGGGCAGGATGACCAAGACAAGGCAAGCAGTGGATATCAGGAGCGTAGGAGTTCAGGTGATGAGAAAGGACTGCCCGCTCCTGATCCCTGAGCACGGAGAGTGGAGAGAAGGCAGAAACAGCATAGGCTGAGCCGACGACTTGGGAGGAGACTGCCCTTCCCCTCTTCACAAGGCACACCTGGGGACTGAGACTTAAGGAGATGCCATGGGGAGGGGCACTTGTCAGGAATAAGCACTGAATTCATGGAGTTTATGGTCATTGCTGACGTCTGCAGTTTGCTGGACCTCTTCCCTTGTCGCTGTCTTGTTCCTTTGCCTTGTTGGACTCCTTGCCTTGAAGCTGTCATGCTAACGGTGTTTTGTTGGGCTGATGGTTGATGGAGGTATGTGTGAGAGCTTTGCTCCACGATTTGCCATAAATGTGGGAATGTTTGGGGGAAAGTTGGGGCAATAAAGGGGAGTTTGAACAATCAACTGGCTGTGTTGCCTCCATGCCTTGGCCTGGGTCATCCCAATGCTATAAAATTGTTGGAACTTCAGCACCAATCACAGTTGTTGGAAAGGATGACCTCTTCCGTTGACAAGACTATGACGACTAACCAAGTATTGATGCTAATGGAGGAGTCACAAGGCTGGCCGAGTCTCTTAAAAGCCTCAAAAGGAACAATCACAACCAAATTCCCATTTTGAAAATAACAGGTTAATTGCTTTCACACTGCAAAGTTAGGAGGGTTGGGAAAAGGTCATTTTTTAAATAAAATACAGACCTTTTCCAGGTTGCCAGTGGTTGGATAGAAAAATATCACTTAAACGATAAATTGAATTGCATGCAAATGACAAGTGAGCTCATGGTGCATAGAAAACATTCAACGGAGAGTGACCCGTGAACATAAATTACCGGCATGGTGCATCAGATCTTAGACTCGTAATTTCATCAAGGATCAACAAGATGTAATCTTGAAAGCTGTTTGCTTGGTGTGAGGACAAATTAATGTCCTTGTCCTTCCAAGCTGCTCTGTTTTGATGCTCACAAGTCTGTCTCTAAGTAGCAGCAGAGGGCCATTGTAAATAATTAAATAGAAATTTGTTACCCTTTTGTCAAGTGTATTTCTAATGTTGCTTGTCCCCAGCCTTCATTAAGAAGTCCCTTGATTAAATTTTAAAGCCTCAGACCATTTGGAGAAGCTAAAGCCCCAAACGCAAGCTGCACTGTGATTATAATGGCTCTTTATCTTCTTTTACCTCCTCCTTCTTCTTTTCCTCTAGAGTAAAGACAAATATCCCAGGTGTTTAGTACCCATTCCTCTAAATGTCTAGTCATCCAGGCCACGGTTCTCACAAAGGTGCTTTTTTTTCAAGAGACAACTGGATTTTTCTGGATTTTCTCTGAACATGTTTCACTTCTCCTCCCAAGAAGCTTCTTGTCGAGGGAGGGAAGGAAGGAAGGAAGGAAGGAAGGAAGGAAGGAAGGAAGGAAGGAAGGAAGGAGAGAAGAAAGGTGTCAGGGTTCCGATGGATGCTCTAATTAAATCATGAGCCTCGAGCCAAGCTTCAAAAGAAATCCAGTTATTTATTAGGAGCTTCATGTCGGCACATTCCCAAGTGAAGCCAGCTCTGACCCTACATAATTTACACCCCAATCATGACCCTGTTTCCCCATTCCCTCTGAGGTGTGTCATCAATCACATTTGCCAATGGAGCAATTTTATGGATTGTAGAGGTCACTCCCCTCCAGCTGCTGTAGGTAAGCCTGGGATACAGCCTTGAGAGAGCTAAGCATGGAATGTGCATATTTCTTTGGCTGCCGTGCCATTATGCTGGTTTCCCATCCCACCTGGCCTATGGGAACTCAAGAGCAGGCCAGGGATGCTTTATGAGTTGACAGGAGGGAGGGAGGGAGTGAAGGAGGAAGGAAGGAAGGAAGGAAGGAAGGAAGGGAGGAAGGAAGTTAAATCAGTTTCCTTCCATAAATTCCCAACAAATTGTCTTCTTTTTCATATCTTTGTGTTCATGTACTAAAATGTGGTTTAAAAAGCATGGGTGACTTTTAAAGCAGAAAAAAGAATGAAAAAGGAGAGATGGAACATGGCCTTTTTCTTGCTTTCTTCATCAAACTGCATGACTAGTGATCTTGTGTTCCAGCAATGTGCTTCCTAGAAGGCAAACAAATTATATTAGAACTGTATGAATATTCAGGGCTCGAGCCACTTATAAGGCTTATATCCTAGAGGAAAGGTATATGAAATAAATTGAACAAGATGCGTTTTCTCCTCTATGCGAGAGGAAGTAAAAAAAGAAACAAAAAAGGATATAGCCAAATAATAAAAATAATGACCTTCAACCTGGGCCAAAATTGTTGAGTAACAAGCACCAATGAAAATCAATATCAGTAACGAGGAGGAGGAGGTTGTTTTTTAAGCCATTCATCAAAGAACATTGTTTCTAAGACTTACAGATTCTTCCTCACTGTGCTACATTTATATACCCTCACTCTCTCCAAAGGCCAGTCCTGTAAAATTGTATTCATTATTTATTTTTATGATTCTTCTTTATTAAAATGGGGCTGAGATGGCTCAGTGGTTAATGATGCGGAGCTTGTCAACTGGAGAGCTGACAGCTGGGGTTCGAGACCCAAGCTCCATGCAACGGTGAGTTCTTCTCCTCGCCCCAGCTCTTGCCCACCTAGAAGTTCTAAAGCATGCAAACGCAAGTAGATAAATAGGTACCATTTCGGTGGGAAGGTAACAGCATTCCGGGCACTGTTAGCTTATAGCCATGCTGGCTACATGACCACAGAAATTCTCTCTGGATAACCCTGGCTTCCTCAGCCAAGCAATAGAGAGTATTTAGAGTCAGACACAACTAATAGGGGCACCTTTAATTTTTCTTTTCTTTTTTTCTTTTTACCTTAAATAAAATGAATAATGTCGCCATTAAAAATGTGTGAATCTATCCATTCTGGTCCCATTTGTTCCCCTCATATTTCCAGTCTTACGTTCAGTTTCTTGTACTCCTGGTTTTATAAAAAAATACACCATTTGTGCACATTTTTCCCACGTGTATACAGTTATTACACATTTCCTTTATTGGGTTCACTTTTGTACAAAGCTTTCCATCATACATAATTTTCTTTAACTCCTGTTTATGTGCGCTTTCCCTAGAGTTCGTATTGGTGTGCCTATTCGCATTACCAGCTCTATTTTAAACTTCTGACAAATATTGTAACTCACATTTCAGCGTGCAAGGAGTTTCTCGTTATCATATTCATTTGGGAACCGTGATAGAAGTAAATTTGCACTCCCCCCCATATAATATTTAGCATTTATAGTTGGAGTTAGAGAAAGGGGAATTGTAATTGTTCATATTTCAACTGGGAGCAATCACTGCATTCTGATTGTTCATACTTCAGTGAGAATTTATGATATTTACCTTTTTTTAAAAAAAAATGGTATGTGGTTCTCCAAACAAAAGATGGATATCCGGGGACATTGTAAATATAAAATGTGCATACTTGTGAAAATAGACTTTAGAAAATGACCTTGCACTAAAATGGAGTTGCTAGAAAAATTAGAACATACAGTAAATAGAAACGATTGTACTTTTTTCCAACAGATTTGATTTTTTTGTATTATTTTCTAAAACGTATTTCTTCCTCTTTGTTTTCTTTCTTCCACTTCTATCATTTCATGTTCTTTTAGCTAGTTTTAAACAGTTATTAGATAGAACCCTTAAGTATGATATTCCCTTATTAGTATGGTTTAAATAAAATTATTTTTTCAAGTTCCCCATTCCTATCCATTCTAATTTTATTGAAATGGTACGCCTCGCTGAACTAATAAAATAATCAGCTGCTTGTTTAAGATAACAATTACAGCTTGGTCTTAATTCTGGATTTCTATTCTCAGTTTCAAGTTACTTGGCAGTGCCCACTGCAGAAGAGGCTATCAAATACCCCACAAAAAATAAGCAAGATCCTAAGTCACAGGACTGAATGTGAAACCCTAGCTAAGGGTATAGACCACTAAAAACAACAGAAACATCAGCACACATTCTGAGATTATGCTGAGCTGCTCCCTCAATAGAGATTTTAAAGAGAAAATATGGCTAATAGGATGCTCATTAACCTTCCAACTTCTACACTTGCTAAAGGTAAAGGTTCCCCTCGCACATATGTGCTAGTCGTTCCTGACTCTAGGGGGCGGTACTCATCTCTGTTTCAAAGCCAAAGAGCCAACGCTGTCCGAAGACGTCTCCGTGATCATGTGGGAAGGTAACAGCATTCCGTGAGCCTTTGGCGTTTAGTCATGCCGGCCACATGACCACGGGTGATGTCTTCGGACAGCGTTGGCTCTTCGGCTTTGAAACAGAGATGAGCACCACCCCCTAGAGTCAGGAACAACTAGCACATATGTGTGACAGAAAGCTTTACCTATATATATGTGTGTGTGTGTGTGTGTGTGTGTCTTTGGTTGTTCGGGTTTTTTCCCATGTAAAATTGGAAGTGTCTTGGCAACATTTTGATGAAGTCTCATTCGTCATCTTCAGGCTGGTGTTTACTGCTTCGTACTTCTAGGAGTTTGCCCCCACTAGCAGTTAAAAGGAAGAAACAGAAGGACTAGGGGAGACATGATAGCTGTGTTCCAATATTTCAGGGGTTGCCACAAAGAAGAGGGAGTCGGGCTGTTCTCCAAAGCACCTGAGGGTAGAACAAGAAGCAATGGGTGGAAACTGATCAAAGAAAGAAGCAACTTAGAACTAAGGAGAAATTTCCTGACAGTTAGAACAATTAATAAGTGGAACGACTTGCCTGCAGAAGTTGTGAATGCTCCAACACTGGAAATTTTAAAGAAAATGTTGGATAGCCATTTGTCTGAAATAGTATAGGGTTTCCTGCCTGGGCAGGGAGTTGGACTAGAAGGCCTCCTAAGGTCCCTTCCAACTCTGTTGTTATGTTATATATATATATATAATATAATACAATATAATATATATATATATATATATATATATATATATATATATATATATATATATATATATATATATATATATATATATATATATAGGTCTTTGGTTGTTCGGGTTTTCTCCCATGTAAAATTGGAAGTGTCTTGGCAACATTTCGACGAAGTCTCATTCGTTATCTTCAGGCTTCAGCTTCGTGCTTCTGGGAGCAATGTGTGATCACAGCTGTTTCTTCCTTTTAACTGCTAGTGGGGGTTTGAACTGATTGGGTGGGAGCTTGGTTGTGCTCTGATTGGATGGAGGTTTTTTTGTGCTCTGATTGGCTGGGGGTGTGTCCTGTTTGGGTGAGGGCTTGGTTGTGCTCAATTTAGTCTGTGTTGCAGGGGGATTTGAGCTGGTGAGCTGCATAGCTGTTGTTTGGCTTTGTGGTGGTGCTACATCTTCATAGTGGGTGTCAGTCTGCTGCATGTATGGATTGGAGGGGTTTGAAATGGCTAATGTTGCAGCTGCGGTCTGGCTTCTGGTCCTTGGTCGTGCTTCATGATCAGTGTGGGTTTGGGTCTGCTTTCTGGGTGGATGTGCGGTGGTGACATCCTGTGTGGACCTCGTGAGTGTGGGTCTGGTGTCATTCCTCGTGTTAGGGACTCGTTTGTCAATAAGGCGGGTTTCAAATGGCTGGTAGGCGGAGGTGTCATCTCGTTTGTTCATGCTGTGTGGGCGTTTTCTATCTCAATGGCTTCTCTGATTATTCTGTTGTTAAAGTGTTCAGTTTTGGCGATAGTTCTGGTCTTTTAAAGTCAATATCATGTCCTGTGACTTTAAAGTGTTGGACCAGGGAAGAAGTTAGTTCCTCTTTTTGAATGAGTTCTTGTGTTCTTCAATCGTGCATTTATTCTTCTGTTGGTTTGTCCAATGTATGTGGTGGGGCAGGCGGTGCATGGGATTTCATATACTCCTTGATTTTCTAACTCAATTTTGTCTTTGGGGTTTCTTAGGATGGTGGATATTTTTCTGTTTGTGCAGAATGCTGTCTTGATGTTGTGTTTGTGGAGGATCTTGCTGATTCTGTCTGTGGTGCCTTTTATATATGGGAGGAGGGCTGTGCCGTTTTCTTGTTCTCTGTCTTGGATTTTAGTGGGGGGTTCTTTTGGATTAGCTTGGTAATCTTATTTGTTTGGAATCCATTGGATGTTAGTACGTTAGTGAGAGTGTCTAGTTCGGGTTTTAGGTGTTGTTCATCAGCTAAGCATTTTGTTCTGGAGATGAGTGTCTTGGCTACGGAGTTGATCTGTGCTGGGTGGTGGTGTGAGAGTGCGTGCAGATAGCGGTTTGTGTGTGTTTTCTTCTGGTAGATGGTGTGTCCTAGGGAGCCATTGGGTTTTCTGTAGACTAAGACATCCAGGAAGGGAAGTTGGTTATTAACTTCTGTTTCCATGGTGAACTGTATTTTGGGGTGTAGGCTATTGAGGTGTGTGAGGAAGTTGTCAAGTTTTTATTTCCCGTGTGGCCAGATTATGAAGGTGTCGTCTACATATCTGATCCAGAGTTTGGGTTTCTGATCAGATTTTTCTAGAGCTTGGGTTTCAAAGTGTTCCATGTAGAGATTGGCAATGACAGGTGAGAGGGGTGATCCCATGGGTGCTCCTTCTACTTGTTTGTATTTTTGTATATATATTGTGTGTATATATATATATATATATATATATATATATATATATATATATATATATATATATATATGACTTTAGGAGGTAATTCCTGCAAAGGGAATTTTACCATAGTGGCTTTCCTGCTATGATTTATTATTCAGGCAGGCCAGTTTCCATCTCCTACACTATTATAATTAGATGGACAATGTTTCAGTATGCTGATCAACTCATTTAATTAGCAATAGGAAAGTAAGATGAGCGATTGCATCTGCTCTCGGTGGCATGGATTTTGCCACCGCACTCAAGGAAACAGCTAACCACTGGCTGCATCCTTATCAAAACCTAATTAGAGGGGCTTTTTTTAAAAAAACGCACACTTTGCATTGGCAATGTTGCATCTGCACAATCTCTACATGGTTACTCTTGTGGGAATAAAAGAAGGAACTTACAACACAGGCCAAACATCTGGAGAAGGTGGAAATTTGTCTCTTTATCCTCAAGGAACTATGCTTGGCATGGGATTCATGCTGTACTGTGAGGTCCTTAGTGTTCCCTGGTTGTTTGCCTCCAGACATTTCAGTACCTGACTAGGTAAGATCCTCAATACAAAGTGAGTTTGAGGTTTGTTCCTTCTTTATACACAGTAGCTTGCGCTACCAGTGATGGTGGGGATATAGTTTTCTCCTTGGTACTGTTTTCTGCTTGGTTGTTTGTCTGGTGTCAATTCCTGCTTATCTGGGTGTAGTTCTGTACTGTATTTCTTTACAATTTTATTATCAATAATAAAATCATTAAAATGTTTTCACTGGGCATTGCCAAACTCTCAATCTATGCCATTTCTGAAAAGCTTCCAAAAGAAGGTATTTTCAGAGGGACGCTATTGGCACTCTGGAATACAAAGCATCTTCTGATCTTTGAGTCGCATTCTGCTTGGGGGTCTAAGACAATTTGGCATGGCCAACTCAGCGTGGCCAACTCATTGCAGCCAACTTCTTGTGGCTGACTTGCTGCAGCCATCTCACCATGGGACAACTAGCCATGGCCAATTCACCACCACAGAATTTGCTGCAGGACAAGAGTTACACTAATATCAAAGGAACTGTGGAATAGAATCATTAAAGAAAGAATGCAAAAGGAGGGACACAATGAAATGTGAATGACAGAAATGTAAATAATTGAATTGTTAAAGGGCAACTGTGCTGAGTTGTCCTGTGATGAATTGGCCATGGCAAATTGTCATAGACCCCCAAGCAGAATGTGATTCAAAGATCAGAAGATCTTTGGCTGTGTTGAGTTGTCCCACTCCAACTCTATTATTCTGTTCTGTTCTGTTCTGTTCTGTTGTGTTGTGTTTTGTTCTACTACTCTACTCTACTCTACTCTACTCTACTCTACTCTACTCTACTCTACTCTACTCTACTCTACTCTACTCTATTCTATTCTATTCTATTCTATTCTATTCTATTCTATTCTATTCTATTCTATTCTATTCCACTTGAACTGGGCCTGCTTGAAGTAATATAATGAAACAAAAAACACAATGCAGTTCTCCATACTTTCAATCCTGGCTGCTGAAGGCCAGAAGAACAAGAGATGAATGGGGTATATCTCACTTTTTTTAAAAAAAAAATTCGTCTGGAATCCACTTCAGTGATTCTACTCATAGTCAATGTTTGCACCGCCATCCAATATCATTTTATGTGTCCAAGTAACAGAGTAGATGAAGCTCTTTAGGATAGCTTCGATATTTTTTTTAAAAAAACCAAACAAACAACAACAACAAAAACCCAAAAATGCCTGTTCAGTGTGCAAAGCCCTAGAGGTCGTTCATATTTATGTCAATCAGTCTGTTTAGATCAATCGTAAATTTAAACTATAAAAGACTATAATTACTAAGACTATACCTACTTTGAAAATGATTCAGAAGAAGGTCTCTGAGCTTTGCTATTATTAAAGCAGCCCCTCTATTTTTCTAACTGCCATGAGCCTAAAAATATTTTCAAGGCTATAGGTATTGCATTAACTATAACAAATAGAGTCCATGTATATTTATATATCACATTCATGCATTACATATATTCATACAATAGATTCCTTGTCTATTTATACATTTTTAATGATTCCTCTCACAAACAGTGTTTCTTTTTTTACTCAAAGACCGAATTAATAAATATTATTAATAAATATAATAATTAATAAATTTATTAATAATTTATTAATAAATATTTTAGTCAAGGTGTACAGATTAAGATGTGCCTAACGTTAAAGTTACATTCGATCAAATCATCCTGAAATTTGCGGAGAACATTTTTTTTCCCAATTCGTCTGCAGGAAGAAAAAAAAAACAACAACAACTAAGCACAACTTGTAGATTGAAGCAACTTTAGATTATGCATGAAACATTTCCAGATCAGAGCAGAAGTGGGAACTGGAAATTCTGATTGATCTGGAGAAATGGATTTGAAAGCCATTTGATGATGTTTGAATGTAACTCTTCTGTTTGGCAAAGCCAAATTATGCATGGCTATGCCAACAAATTTCCTCTCCATCAGCCTTAGCTTTAGTACTTCCATAAGTGCAAGATTCTGGAGGCTGCAGAAGAATTGCCATACAATTTCTGTTAATACCTTTCATTGTGGAATAAGACGCAGATGCAAGCATTTCTCCATATATCTGAGTTTTAGGAAGTTGAATGAACTTCCTCCGTCTTTCTTTTCCTTCCTTCCTTCCTTCCTTCCTTCCTTCCTTCCTTCCTTCCTTCCTTCCTTCCTCCCTCCCTCCCCCCTACTTCTTTCCTTCCTCCCTTTTTTCCTTCCTTCCTTCCTTCCTTCTTTCTCTCCATCCCTCCTCCCTTCCTTCCTTTGAAATATTTGCTGATGCAATTGAGCAAATATGAAATGAAGGAGTTTCTTATGCCTGCTTCAGTTTAGCCCTGTACCAGTGTCCATCTGCACGAATGCAATGGAACAGCAATAAAAGGCTTTCAGATGTTCACAGTGGAATTTAGACTGGAAGATTAAATAAAAAATGGGACAGAGTAAACAAGAGGATAAGGATGTCAACAGAACAGGAGAAGAAAATAGGAGACGTTAAAGAACTAAAGATATTCCCTCATCCCTGACACCCTATGTTTTTATTTCACCTTAGAAATTCACTAATGATCTAATCAGAAAGGCATTTTTTTTGCAATGTTTTTTTTTTTTGGGGGGGAATTCTTAAACTCATTTAGCAACAGCAGTGGGGAAGGAATAAATTATACATGAAGATTAAGCATCGGAGCATCAATTACAACAGATTCTTACATTATTACTGCAAGAAATGAAGAACTGCCTTCCTATTCTTGTCACAGCTGCAGAATAAACCAGCATCTCTATTGTCGAAACACTGACTTATGAAGGATAACTTGAGATCCTCCTTATAGTTGAGTAGGACGTTCAAAGCTTATCTGAATCATTTTCCAATATGTTATGTGGAGGTTTTCTTCTTCAGCCTTCTATTTTTACGGGATAAGAGGCAAAAAGGCTTATCTTTTGACAGGCTCCCTTTTTCAAAACAAGTGTACAGAAAAGTCTGAACAGTGAAGGTAGATTTTTTTTTTATCTAGCATGGATTTTTCCCCCCACTTTGGAGCATTTATCTCATGTTGTTAGTGTCTTTTTTACTCCTGTTTGCCTTTCAGGAATGCTTCTGTGTTGTCATGGATTAAGAGCTGAACTTGGACAGGAAAACCTGAGTTTCAGATATAGATATTTCCTTGGAAGTAGTCTCTGATTGACCTATTAAAGGTAAAGGAGTTGCTGATCCAGTTCTACAGAGGAACTACTGAGTCTGTCATCTGCACCTCTATAACTGTCTGGTTTGGTTCTCCAACCCAATAAGACAGACACAGATTTCAGAGGATAATTAGAACTGCAAAGAAAAACAATGGCTACCAACCAGTCTTCCACTGAGGACATGTATACTGCATGAGTCAAAAAGGGGGCTGTGAAATATTTACAGACCCCTCGCATCCTGGACACAAACTGTTTCAACTCCTACCCTCAAAATGATGCTATAGAGCACTGCACACCAGAACAACTAGACACAAGAACAGTTTCTTCCCAAATGCCATCATTCTGCTAAACAAATTATTCCCTCAACACTGTCAAACTATTTACTAACTCTGCACTACTATTAATCTTCTCATCATTCCCATCACCCATCTCCTTCCACTTATGACTGTAACTTTGTTACTTGTATCCTTATGATTTGTATTGATATTGATTGTTTCCTGATTGCTTATTTGTAGCCTATGACTATCATTAAGTGTTGTAAGTGTTGTAAGTGTTGTACCTTGATGAAGGCCTCTGGTGGCTCAGACTGCTAAGACAGTCTGTTATTAACATAGCTGCTTGCAATTACTGCAGGTTCAAGTCCCACCAGGCCCCAGGTTGACTCAGCCTTCCATCCTTTATAAGGTAGGTAAAATGAGGATCCAGATTGTTGGGGGCAATACCAGGCCCCAGGTTGACTCAGCCTTCCATCCTTTATAAGGTAGGTAAAATGAGGATCCAGATTGTTGGGGGCAATAAGTTGACTTTGCATATAATATACAAATGGATGAAGACTATTGCTTATCATAGTGTAAGCCGCCCTGAGTCTTCGGAGAAGGGCGGGATATAAATGCAAATAAAATAAATAAATAAATAAAAAGGTATCTTTTTTTATGTACATTGAGAACATATGCACCAAGACAAATTCCTTGTGTGTCCAATCACACTTGGCCAATAAAATTCTATTCTGTTCTGTTCTGTTCTATTCTAAAGTTAATGTCCAGTCATGTCCAGCTCTAGGAGAAGGTGTTCATCTGTATTATTTAACCAAGGTTGTCCTAAAATGATTCTGTGGTCATGCAACAGGCATGGCACAATGCCAAAGGCACACAGAACACAGTTACCATTTAACAAAGTGGTACCTATTTGCCTACTTGCATTTGCATGCATTAGGTTGGCAGGAGCCAGGTCAAGGACAGGAACTCACCCCATCGTGCAGTGCTCAAGTCTTGAACTTCCTACTTTCCAGTCGACAAGCTAAGCATCTTAAGCACTAGGCCACCATTGACCCATTACAGGGTTGTTTTAAGGAAGAAAAGTAGCTATATCTACTCACCTTCTGCATCATCTCAGCCTCTTTTTCTTGCGACTTCCCAACATTGACTGGGAAGACACGGGAAATGAATTGCAAAAACATTAAGAACAGAGTGCAGACCTTCCCATAATTCAGAATCATGCATAATCCGATTTCTGATCAGCTGGATATATTTAGAATTCATCATCAAACTTTCTTGCTGAACAGAAGTTTGGAAATTAATAGGCTGGGATGAACATCCTGTCAAAGATACACGTTCAACAACATCTTTCTGAACTACAGGGAGTTCAAAGACATGGCATGAAAGAAACATAAACATTTATGGGGTTATTCGCTTTTATTTTGTATTATTACTTTTCAGTGGATAGTTGGACCAAAGTTGATTCAGATAAATTATGTGGTGCTCATCTCCTGTAGGACTGTCATGTCCCACTCCTCCGCTGACAGCTGGGTCAGGGAAATCCGAATCAGGCTTGCCTCTGCAGCTCTGCCCAAAGTCCTAGCAAAGTCCTCAGAGCAGGCAGGAGACCAGTAAGTGACTTCAGCAAGATAAGTTTGACTTTTGCCTGACTCAGAGACTGCCAGAAAGTAGCTCCTTTATATAGGCCATGGGGTGTGGCTCCATGACTCAGCACTCATTAAGGCCTGCCCCTCCCTTCCCTCTGTTGCCTCCGCCTCTCCAATCTTCTGATGCGAGGGTCACTCCAATCAGCTGTTCTTGGGAGTAAACCCTCCTCAGGCTCACCTGCTGTGGATGAGGGGGAGGGGTCTAGCTGCTCCGTTTGCCTGGGCATGGAGTCAGGGCTGGGGCAGGGAGATGCTCCTTCTTCTGCAGTTTGTGGGGGCATGGAGCCAGGACTTGGGCCGGAAGGCATATATTCCTCAGTGTTGGGGAGCAGGTAAGAAGGCCCCGGCTGCTCTGAGGGCGGGCAAGACACAACAAGGACTTTACAAGACCTACCGGATGGTATTAAGCTGAAAACGAGCTCCATGCAAAATTATCATTCCAATCTTTCCTAAAAATGTAGGCAAGGACATTAAAATAGACAAATACAGTGGAAGGGGGAAGCAGACTTTTGGAACAACTCCACCACTGCAAACTAGGGCATACAAAACTTTTGCCAGACCAATTCTTGAATACAGCTCATCTGTCTGGAACCCACACTGAATATCGGACATTAATACAATTGAACGAGTCCAGAGATATTTCAAAAGAAGAGTCCTCCACTCCTCTGCTAGCAACAAAATACCTTATGCCACCAGACTCAAAATTTTGGGCTTAGACAATTTAGAACTTCACCATCTTCAGTCTGACCTAAGCATGGTACATAAAATCATTTGCTACAATGTCCTACCAGCCAATGAGTACTTCAGCTTCAACCAAAACTATACAAGAGCACACAATAGGTAGAAACTCATGGTAAACCGATCCAAATTAGACTGCAGAAAATACAACTTCAGTAACAGAGTTGTCCACTCCTGGAATGCACTACCTGACTCTGTGGTTTTTTCCCCAAATCCCCAAAACTTTAACCTTAGACTGGCTACTGTTGACCTCATCCCATTCCTAAGAGGTCTGTAAGGGGCGTGCATTAGTGCACCAGCGTGCCTACAGTCCCTGTCCTAATGTTTTCTTTTATTTGTATCCTTTACATGTATTTATAATTATGTTTACACTTGTATCTATCAAAAAATACATGCTTGATGAAATAAATAAAATAATAAATAAATAAATAATTATTCGGCCGAAGAGGTTAAAAAATGCTTTTAAAAGGGTCCTCTGATGATCCCAGCTGAGTGGCCTGATCGTCAGAGACTTTTCTTTTCTTTTAAAAGCATTTTTTTTGCCTTTAAAAGAAAAAAAAAGCCTCTGACAACAGGCCACTCAACTGGGATCATCAGAGGAGCCTTTTAAAAGCATTTTTTTTCTACCACGTCTTCGGCTGAAGAGGTTGTAAAAAAAGGCTTTTAAAAGCCTCTGGTGATCCCAGCTGAACCGCACAATCATCAGAGGCTTTTTTTTTTTTGTTACTTTTAAAAGCATTTTTTCATCTGAAGAATAAATGCTTTTAAAAGTAAAAAAAAAAACAACTCTGATGATCTTGTGGGTCAGCTGGGCATGTCGGAGGGGGGCAGGAATTTTTGCTACCGGTTCTTCAAACCACCTGCCTCCATTGCTACAGGATCGGGCAATCCGGTTCGAATCGGGAGCATTTCACCCCTGATTCTACTTTACGGATGACATATCTATGTTCTTTCATTAGAAGGTGGAACATAAAATCAGAGTTAATCATAAAATCATGAATTATAAGAGGCTATTTAGACTACTGAGTCCCGCACTCAGTGAAGTTCTCCTATAGAGCCAGTGTTCCTCCTTGTCAGTTGGATCTCCAGCTTGATTTTCTGAAGCTTTCTTACTCTCAGTTGCCATAAAAATGGGGAGGAGGTTGAGCATTTGGGATGGGGAAGTGAACTGATGTGAAGTAATCCCATGAGAACTAGAGCTAGAAGGTAGGGTTGCACTCATGAATTATGGCATTGCTAAGTGGAGCTGTTTTCCTCAGAGCCAACTGTCCTGAGACCCCAGATGTGAGAAAAACCTGCAGAGGAACTTTCCCATAACATCTTAATTGACGTTGATTGGACTCTCAGTGCTGGACCCAGGAAAAAGGGATTTGGGGTGACTTTCAATATGTAACTTTTGTGGGCTTTGGTTCAGATCTTGCCTTGCTTTTGCTGCTATCGGTTCAATCTTAGTAAAAGTACCCTACCTCTTTTCTAAACGGAGTCTTAGGATTTGAACAGAGGCAGTCCTGACACTCCTGCTTAGAGAAAGAATCCAGATTAAATATTGTAAATATACTCTTCAATTACTTTCCTTATAAATCAGTTTTTAATCCCCTAGCTACATTTGATTTTCTCCAAACCTATTCCAGTTTGCTTGAATATTTCTGAAAGAACGGTCTTCGGAGCTGCAGCCAATATCTGAGATGGCATTTGAAACAATGTTAAAACTGATTATTAGGAACTTATAGTTCTGTAGAATGAGCCTTAAATTAAATTTCTTGTTCCACACTCTTTTATTTGGTTTGTTATCAACTACGGTTCCAAGATCATTTTCACAAGTACATTTAGAAAGCAATGAACCTGACTATCCCAGCCTATATTTGAGCATTAGATTCCTGCTTCAAAGTGAGGAACATTGAATTTCATTCAACTCTTGTAAGTCCATTTCTGTAAGCCTTTAAAATAGTTTCGAGTATTATTTCTGACTTGAGGACTATCAGCTACTCCACCTAATTTTGAGGCATCTGCAGATGTGAGAGCCAACCCCTTTCATCCCTTTATCGAAGACCTTGTTAAAATTATTGGAGATAAGATAGGACCAAAACCTTCTCATACTTCATCAGAAGTGTGCTTCTTTGGTGAGGGTCTATTTATGAACTCTCTACTGCTACAGTACAATTTTCAAGTGACGAATTTTAGGGGAAAGTGGCTCCTTCAAGCTGGAGTTCTTGATTCTGAAGAAAAATAAGAGCCCACTTGAATTTTTAGTGAGGAGATTCTTCAAATCAGCAACACCTTTTTCAGGCTCAGATGGAACTGGGGAAAAGAAAAGAGGCTACAAAAACGGTCAGGAAAAAAAAAATTGATTCTGTGAATGAGCTCATGTGACATCTGAAGTACTTCCAAACCGTTTTTTTGTAGCATGCACAAACTTAACTCTTCATTTTGCTACCTCATTCCAACTTAATAACAAACTGCAGAATAGCACTCTCTGAGCTTGATAAGCAGGCATACAGATTTTCATCTTCCCTGTTACGATGCGATGCATTGTGTTATATCAATTTTTTTTTTTTTACAATGTGTCTATATTTAAATAAAACATGTTCCCATTACATGCAAATCTGCATCTTCTTTTGTTTTTCAATTTTGGTCAGGACCTTTAATTATTGCAATCTGCAAACGATCTATTCTCCAAAGTACCTAAAAGCAGGACAAGAGGCAATGGATGGAAACTAATCAAGGAGCGAAGCAACCTAGAACCAAGAAGAAATTTCCTGACAGTGAGAACAATCAACCAGTGGAAAAGCTTGCCTTCCAAAGTTGGACACTTCTGGAACACTAGGAATTTTTAAGAGATTGGACAACCACTTGTCTGAAACGATATAGGTTTCCTGCCTGAGAAAGAGGTTGGACTAGAAGACCTTCAAGATCCCTTCCAACTTGGTTATTCTGTTATTCTGGTCTTCATAGTACTATTGATATAAAGGGAGGGGAGAAAATAATTGAATAATCATACTCCTAGCTTACATAAGGAGTAGATGCAGGCCCTAATTTATATTTAAGTGCAAAGGTGATGGCCCAAAGGTGCTTTTTTTCCCAAGAGACAACTGAACTTTCTGGTTTTTCTTTAAAGACATTTCGCTTCTCATCCAAGAAGCTTCTTCAGCTTCTTCTTCAGAGCTGAAGAAACTTCTTGGATGAGAAGCGAAATGTCTTCAAAGAAAAACTAGCAAGTCCAATTGCCTCTTGAAAGGAAAAAAACACACCTTTGGGAGAGCCATGACCTGAAAGACTGAGAATCTCCATAGACATTTTGCCAAGAGGATGCAATGAAATGAAACTGAATTGTTAATTTTTATTATTTTTTATTTATTTTTGTCACAACATTATATACAAGCACATATAATGGAAGAAAACAATAGGACAGGAACAGTAGGCACTTTGTGCACTTATGCACGCCCCTTATAGTCCTCTTAGGAATGGGATGAGGTCAATGGTAGAGAGTTTTTGGTTAAAGCTTTTGGGAGTTGGAGAAGAGACCACAGAGTCAGGTAGCGTGTTCCAAGCGTTAACAACTCTGTTACAGAAGTCATATTTTCTGCAATCAAGATTGAAGCGGTTAACATTAAGTCTGAATCTATTGTTTGCTCTTGTATTATTGCAATTGAAGCTGAAGTAGTCTTTAACAGGAAGGACATTGCAATAGATGATTCTGTGTGTTAAACACAGGCCATGTCAGAGTCGGCGGAGTTCTAAGTTTTCTAATCCCAGGATTTCAAGTCTGGTGGTATAAGGTATTTTGTTGTTTACAGAGGAGTGGAGAACTCTTCTTGTAAAATATTTCTGGACTCGTTCAATTGTATTAATGTCAGAGATGTGGTATGGGTGAGCTGTATTCAAGAATGGGTCTTGCAAATGTTTTGTATGCTCTGGTTAGTAGTGTAGAGTTTTTGGAAAAGAAACTATGCAAAATTAGGTTTACAACTCTTAGAGCTTTTTTTTTGCTATGTAGTTGCAGTGGGCTTTGGCACTTAGATCATTTGATATGAAAACTCCAAGGTCTTTTACAGGGTAGGGGTCATCAGTAAGGTAATGTCCATCAAGCTTGTACTTAGTGTTTGGATTCTTTTTTCCAATATGTAAGACTGAGCATTTGCTGGTTGAGATTTGGAGTTGCCAAGTTTTAGACCAATCGGATACATAATTAGACTGGATATCCTTAAATCAACATGATCAGGGTTTCAGCAAAGTACAAATGGCCTTTCTTGTAAGTCAGTTTCAAAAATCAAATCAGTGAAATTTCCCAGATCTATTCCAATCGTCCGATTATATTGAAGACATGAGCCAGCCAAACGATCCTAATGAGATAATACGTAACTGATCAAATCAGATCATTCATAACATGTAAGTGACTTACTGTTCTCAGCACTAATATACCCACGTTCTTCTGAAATGTTCTTTCTCTGATTTCCTTTGGAATTGTTCTGTCTCCGTCCTCACTCTGGAGTAACGAGCTGGCCTACAGCCAGTGGATACACGGCTCCTATTAGTCCTGGCCAAGAAAATGCAGCTGCCTGCCAAAAAGTTCAAACAGATTAAGACTTCAGCTCACTTCGACACGGTTCAACTAATTTTCTTCCTGTGGAACTGAGAGCAGTCCCAAAGCTCCTTATATATCCCTTTGATGACGCCGCCTCTCTAATCTTCTGAAGCGCAGGTCGATCCAGGCTTGATTGGTATGATTATCAACTGCGTCTGTAGGCGTAGCCTGAGGAAAGGAGGAATCAGGGGATGTCGGCCTCATTACATCCTCCGACTGGCCTGGTTCTGGCTCCTGGAGCTGAGCCAAAGGAATCAGTGCTCCTGAGGTAAGCCTTACCGGCCCTTCCCCCTCACTCTCAGAGTCACTTTCGGGCATGGGGCCAGGTTCGGAGGCTGGAGCCACAACAGGAATATTTCAAAACAAAAGCCTTAATTTTCCTACCATCCGAAGAGTTCCTTCGTAATAGGCAGCTGCTTTGAGAGGTGTCGCAATAACAACTTTAAAAAAAAAAAATCAGGAAAAAAATTTCTCCCCAAAAGAGTCACTTCTATTAGCATGACTGTCACTCCCAAAGCAGCTTTATGTTTCTCTCATGTTTGCAATTCTCCTTTATCCAGAAAAAAGGAGAGGAAGTGTTTGATATGCACTTTGTACAGCAACTGTATCGAAAATAATTTCTTTGCAATGTTCTTGAGGTCACCTTTTAAGGAAGGACTAGGCTCTGCAATAATGCTTGGAAACTAATTTTTCCTTTGTCTCTCTCACTCTCTGTCTTCTGTAACGAAAACAACGCACACAAACAAGACACTGTTTGCAGAATCTAGTCAACTTCTTATAAAACAAATAGCAAAACCAGTTGCTGCTCAAAGCATGAAAGTTTTACCGTACATCTATCGAAGATTTTTTTTTTCTTGGTGCAGTTCATCCTGTAACTTCAAAGCCCAGATTAAGATAAATTAATATTGCTCATCTCAACTCTAGTTTAGGACTACCTAAACTACTCAACTAGTTTAGGACTACCAAGGGAGATTTCATCTTAAATCCACCATTGACTGCCAGGGCTGTGCAATGACTTGAAATTAAGAAGCAAGAATTGAGGTCTTTGTAGGACATACATAGAAGCTGTTTTGTATTTTTTTATTGCCCATAGGCTGCCCCAGGGTTGAAATCTACTTACCTTCCTTACCGGTTCGGAAGTGCATGCACCGTGTGCATGCACTCACTTTTCTTGCAGTCAGACCTTCTGCACATGCGCAAAACCTTCTGCACATGTGCAGAAGGTAAAAGCACATTACTTCCTGGTTAAAACCAGGAAGTAATAACACCCAGGCAGGTGGGAGGAGCTTTGCTCCGCCATCACTACTGAATCGCTGAACTATCAGCCACAATCGCTACCAGATCGCGTGATCCAGTCCAATCTGGGAGCATTTCACCCCAGGCTGCCCTCTGGAGGTCCTCAGGACTATCTCAGGAAAAGCCCCATATGGTTTAAGTTTAGGAGAAATACTTGGTGCATGTTGGTGTCCCATGTTATTCTTCAAATTCAGGTTGCAAAGCTCTATTTTATGCCTAAAATAGCTGTAGGAAGCTGAAGGCTCCACATCCATTTGCACTACTCAGATGACACAGAAAACCCTGCAGGTGGTCTCTTTTAGGTCTCCCTAAAAGACTGCAAATGACCAGCTGTCTGCAAGGAGTGTATATCCTTCCATTCCCTCCCATCCAGGCAGAGCTGAAAAACCTTCTTGGATGAAAAGTGAAATGTCCTCAAAAAACAACAACAAAGTCCAGTTGCCTCTTGAAAAAAAGACATCTTTGGAAGTACCATGACCTGGATGGCTGAGAATCTCCATAGACATTCTGAATTCACATAGTTGACTTTTCAATCTAGCTTGTTCACATGGACAGTAATTGATGAAATAAAAAAATGTTTGTGGGCTTACTCTTTTTGGGAGCAGGTATGAGGTGAGTAAGTGCTTCCCCAACTAGAAGGGGAAACAGAGAGATAGAGAGAGAGAGAGAGAAAAAAAAAGAGAGAGATCATTATACAAAATAGATATGCTTAGCAGTAGGCTCTCCGAGAATTCTTTCTTTTCCGTGAGTAGGCTTCTTGATCTTCAGGACAATGTTATTCTCTGCCCACATCTAGCTCTCCAGGAAGGTAGCCCTGTTTTTTTCTTATCACACATCATAAGTAGTGTTTACTGACTTATGCCAATGCAAGTAGTACTATATAATGTGTTCTGTCTCCTTCCCCACTTCAGACCCACGAGCTGGCCTTCAGCCAGTGGATTCATGGCTCTTATCAGTCCTGGAAGAGAAATCACAGCTGCCTGCCAAAGTTCAAACAAATGACTCACATAGCAAGACTTTCAGCTCTTTTTGAAACGGTTCAGCTAAACTTTTGCTTCCGGTGGAGTGAGAACAGTCCCAAAGCTCCTTATATATCCTGTGGGGTGGGGCTCCTGCCCCAACCTTCCTTTTGATGATGCCGCCTCTCTAATCTTCTGAAGCGCAGGTCAAGCCAAGCTTGATTATTATTATCAGCTGGGTCTGAAGGCATAGCCTGGGGAAGGGAGGAATCAGGGGATGACAGCCTCATTATGTCCTCCAACTGGTCTGGTTCTGGATCCTGGAGCCGAGCCAAAGGAATCGGTGCTCCCGAGGTAAGTCTTACCGGCCCTTCCCCCTCACTCTTGGAGTCACTTTCGGGCATGGGGCAAGGTTCGGGGGCTGGAGTCACAACAGTAATGCATCAACTGTACGTCATTGCACTCTAGACAAATGGCTCCAATGCCAATTGGGTACAAAGCAGGGTGAAATGCTCCCGGTTTAGACTGGATCAGCCAATCCAGTAGCAATGTCACTGAGTGGTTTGGAGAACCAGTAGCGCAAAATCCCTCCCCCCCCCCCCGGCATGCCGAGCTGAGCCGCGCGATCGTCAGAGCCTTTTTCTTTTACTTTTAAAAGCATTTTTTTACAACTTCTTTGGCAGAATAGGTTGTAAAAAATGCTTTTAAAAGGTAAAAAAAGAGATCCCAGCTGATCCCCCCCCACGTGCTGTTCCACTTACACCATGCCTCCTTTTGGCGTGCAGTGCGCATGAACGTACAGCATGCATGGGCAGCCACCAAACCAGTAGTAAAACGGTTCAGATTTCACCACTGGTATGAAGCATCAATCTATCTTGTCCCTTGGATCCTGGTCACTGCTATCCACAGCCACTTAGTTTAGGACTGCAATTGGGGACTTTGATAGCATGGTCTGAACATTGTGTAACTGCTGTGCCCAAAGCTGAGGAACAGCCTGATATTTGTAAAGAGGTCATCTAGCGGGTTGATATCCAGCCAGCTTATGCCCAGGAGACGAGTCTATTAGAGAAAAGCCTTAGCTGTCAGTCAACAGGTTTGGTTTTCTAAGCAATAATCCCCCTTCTGAATATCACAGTTGTACATGCCAGAATTAGGATTGATTCATTTATTTATTTTTATATAGAATACACAAATGCCACTGATAATGTAAGTTTCTTCTTTCAACCATTCAATTATTGTTTATAAAGGCATTTGTTTGAGTTGCCTCCAATAGAAACTTTTCAGGGACATTTCTGATTTCCCAAGCACTGAACTTCAGAAATCTTTCATCATTAAAATCACATCGCTCTCATGTTATATTGCAGTTATTTTTTTAAAAATCCCTTAAAAAAATATAATTAATCCATTGGTTCACTTGACGCAATTTTTTTAATATAAGTATTCAGAGGAGCACTTAGCATTGCCAATTTCCAAACTCCAAGTTCTTTAGCACATCCAATATACTTGAATAGTCAAGGCAGGGATCAGACATTGCTATGTTAGGGACTCATCAATCTGTCAGTTACTTCTGAATTTTGTATTTGTGTATAAATCTGATATCTTCAGAAACTCTGACCCCTGATGTTTGCAGATGTATGCTTTTGAAATAACTGGATGTCCATGCAAGGGACAAAATACAGAGAGGAAGTTAGATAATTATGCTAAAAGTGTTTTTTCTCTCTTAGATAATCAGTGTAACACTTTTTCCCCAAATCACTTCTATTAATATCTATGTTATTATTATATATTTCAAATCTCAGTGAAAAACAATAGGATTAAAAGTGTATGCAGCTTCTAATTTCAGTTTACAGACATTGTATATAAAAGAGTTAGAGCTGTAGAACATTGTGAATACACACACACACACACACACACATGCATGCACACTAAGAAGACAGAGCAAATTAGATGTGCAGGAATGGTTGGGTAACATTTTTATTTCTTCTAAGAAGGAAGGAAGGAAGGAAGGAAGGAAGGAAGGAAGGAAGGAAGGAAGGAAGGAAGGAAGGAAGGAAGGAGGGAAAGAGGGATGGAAGGAAAGAGGGAAGGAGGGAAGGAAGGAAGGAGAGAGAAGGAAGGAAGGAAGGAAGGAAGGAAGGAAGGAAGGAAGGAAGGAAGGAAGGAAAGAAAGAAAGAAAGAGAAAGATGGAGGGAAAGAAGGAAGGAGGAAGGGAAAGAGGGAAGGAGGGAAAGAAGGAAGGAGAGAGAGAAGGAAGGAAGGAAGGAAAGAAAGAAAGAAAGAAAGACGGAGAGAAAGAAGGAGGGAAAGAGGAAGGAGAGAAAGCGGGAAGCAGGGAAGGAAGGAAGGAGAGAGAGAGAGAAGGAAGGAAGGAAGGAAGGAAGGAAGAAAGAAAGAAAGAAAGAAAGAAAGAAAGAAAGAAAGAAAGAGAAAGA
>NC_080543.1:126528058-126575558 GCF_028640845.1 Ahaetulla prasina
GTGATGGCTAACCCATCACGTTCCAGGAAGGGGGAAGGGTGGGGGGGTCACACGCGTGCGTGCCCACACCCATAATTCTATGCGCCCCACCCCCGTGCATGCACACACAACTCTTTCCCCCCCCCCTGGACATGTGATGGCCCGGTAGGCCCGTTTTTCTCTCTTAACTGTCTCCACAGCCTCTCTCCGGAGGGTCTGGAGGCCCTCTGGAGACCAGAAACAGCCCATTTACCAATTTCCAGTTGGACAGGAAGTGACATTTTTTGCTGTCCCCAGCCTCCAGACTCCTAGAGAGGCTCTGGGAGAGTGGGGGGGCTGGGGACAACAAAAAACGTCACTTCCTGTCCAACCGGAAGTTGGTAAAGTGATCTTGGAGCCCAGGAAAATAAAATTTGTCACTATTTATTTTATTTATTTTTATTTCTTTATTTAATTTTGTCATAACAATATACACAAGCATCACACAAAAAGATTATATAATATGTAAACACATATATGATGAGAAACAAGGAAGTATAAGCATATATATATATATATATATATATATATATATATATATAGGGAAAGAAACAATAGGACAGGAACGGTAGGCACGTTTGTGCTCTTATGCACGCCCCTTAAAGTCCTCTTAGGAATGGAGTGAGGTCAACAGTGGATAGATTTTGGTTAAAGCTTTTGGGGTTATGAGAAGAGACCACGAAGTCGGGTAATGCATTCCAAGCACAGACAATTCTGTTACAGAAATCATATTTTCTGCAATCCAAATTGGAGCGGTTGACATTAAGTTTAAATCTATTGGTAGCTCTTGTATTATTGCAGTTGAAACTGAAGTAGTCATTAACAGGAAGGACATTACAATGGATGAGTCTATGAGCTAAACCCAGGTCCTGTCGAAGGCAACGGAGTTCCAAGTTTTCTAAACCCAGGATTAAACTACCTCCATTTCTTCCCCATCTATTTGCCTGGAATTGAGAGGGCTGGATGCCATGATCTTAGTTTTCTTAATATTGAGTTTCAAGCCAACTTTTTCACTCTCCTTCTTCACCAGCATTAAGATGCTGGTGAAGAAGTCTGCATTACTATTACTATTAATCTTCTCGTCGTTCCCATCTCCTTCCACTTATGATTGCATGACTGTAACTTTGTTGCTTGTATCTTTACGATTTATATTGATACTGTTTCCTGATTACTTATTTGTATCCTATGACTATCATTAAGTGTTGTACCTTATGATTCTCGATGAAGGTATCTTTTCATGTACACTGAAAGCATATGAACCAAAGTCAAATTCCTTGTGTGTCCAATCACACTTGGCCAATAAAGAATTCTATCTATCTGCAGTTGTATAAATATGGGATTGCCCCATGAAATTCTAGTCTTTGAAGAGCTGCAGTGAACAAGAACTTATATATAGTTTTTGAATGGGTTTATGGGTTTAGAATGAATTGTATGGGTTTAGGAGACAGAAAAAAGAAATATTTATTTATTTATTTATTATTTATTTTGTCACACAGTATATATAAGCATAAGCATGTAATAATTATCCAATATATAAGCATATATATAAGTATGAGTATGTAATAACTATATTAATTGAATATAACAAAAGGAAACAATAGGACAGGAACAGTAGGCACGCTTGTGCTCTTATGCATGCTCCTTACAGACCTCTTAGAAATGGGTCAATAGGAGACAGTTTTTGGCTGAAGCTTTGGGGATTATGGAAAGAGACCACAGAGTCAGGTAGTTTATTCCAAGCATTAACAACTCTGTTACTGAAGTAATATTTTCTTGCAATCAAGATTGGAGAGGTTAATATTAAGCTTAAATCTATTGTGTGCTCGTGTATTGTTGCAATTGAAGCTGAAGTAATCTTCGACAGGAAGGACATTGTAATAGATGATTCTATAAGTTAAACTCAGGTCATGTCAAAGGCGGCGTAGTTCTAAATTTTCTAAGCCCAGGATTTCAAATCTGGTGGCATAAGGTATTTTGTTGTATTCAGAGGAGTGGAGAACTCTTCTTGTAAAATATTTCTGGACATGTTCATTGAATTGTCTGAATTCTGAATTGAATGAATTGAACTGCCTGAAAATGGACCAAGACCTACTTAAAGCAAAAGTCAGATTTCTTTCCTCCTTTTTCTTCTTTTATTAGACTAAACTTTTCTTCTCTTGGGACCAGGCAAACTTGGATTCCCATATAGCATGGCCTCATGGTGACTTCAACAGAAGTTCTTCTCGAGGGCCATTACAAGACCTTGGCCCAGTTTGCTGTAATGTGACTTTATCTTCAAACTCCATTGCTTCCTATTAGCCTCCTGATAGTCACAGTAATTAGGTTTTTTCTCTCCTTGAGTTCCTGCCCCTATATTTCTTCTTTCTTCCCAGGGTTCATTCAATGTGTGAACATTGGCCTTAATCTTCTGGCAACCGATGCAGCTTCTTTATATTCTACTTTCCCTCCAACCAGCTGCTGGGTAGTAGAACTTTAGGAATTAGCTCTTCATTAGTTTTTATTTTTATTGATCCTTTATGTCCACTAGAAAGCCATTAGCCATTCAGCCCTAGCTTTCTAGGACATTGTTCCATTGGATATAAACCCACTTGGATTACTGATTCTTTGAATGTGCACATAGAGGAGTTTAGAAAACAACTCCCCTTGTATATTCTGCCTGTGGTATCATCGTTCCCTCAGATTACTGACATTGGAATTAAACTTTGCATTATACCAAAGTTACAGAGAAGAAGAAGAAAAAATATCCTTATTATACAACTATTAATCCTCTAAATGCCATCCAGAACTGATATAGTTACAGCTGATCAGAAGGAGAGAAGAATGCTATTCTAAAGTCCCATTTCTTTTGGTAAAAGCAAGCCAAGACAAGAACAAATGTATTTTGCAAAGGACGTGCAAAGGACGTGCCCAAATTCTTGTAATTCTGCTGCTTTTCTTTTGCCGACAATAACAAAGGTGTTGTGTAGATTTCTAGGGTAGAGCTCTAATTTTAAAGACAGGGCAAAATTCCATCCTTCTTGACCATCTTTCTTAGGATTATTTTTTTTCCCAGCTCACTAATTCTCTATTGCTATTTCAATATTACTTTACTCCTTCCCAAGCTAAATCTTTTTTTCTAATTTACAGAGTGATCCCAGCCAATCAGAGATCATGGGCTGCACGAGATACAGGAAGAATCAACCTTTTAATTCATGGTTGTTGCTTTTATGACTTTAAGGGTGAATCGAAGGCAATAGGAGTTGAGGACAACGCTTCAAATTTCCTGCGTAGCTGATTCCAGTTCTTTGAACGGATGATTACTTTGTATGTTATGGATATTTTTTTTCCCCCTTTCTTTTCCCCATGGCAACTTAGAAATATGGTGGGCCTTTTTTTTTTCTTTTTTTTCATCCCGTCAACAATATTTACAAGGCCAGGTATTTTTTTATTCACAATCTAAACAGTACTGTTGCTTTCTTAGTTAATCAAAATGGAGAAAATAAACTGCAGCTGAAAAATAAACATCTTTCCAGACACCCATCAACATTTAACGACATTGTCATCTGTGAGTTGTTGGCAAGAGTTTCCATAGGTGCTTTGCCATTTTATAATGTTTTTTCCCCCCCACACACACATACACATATTTTGATAGGACGTATCAGACATTAGCAGATGCAATAGATGAAAGGTTTTGGGAGAAAAGAGTTGGTTAAAGCATGGCCAGTTTCCATGAGGGTGGTCCGTGCTTTTGGGACAATGAGAGGCTGTGGTCATTTGTGTGTCAGTTTAATAAGAGTAACCAGCTGCAATGGCTTCCTTCCAGACACAAAGGGAAAATGTAGCCTTTTGTGCAAAGTCAGACTGTGATTCCAGCAAGATAAAAATGGGGATTTCCCCACCCGCTCACCCCAACTGAGTTGAAGTGTACCTGGCTGGGTTGACTCAGCCTTCCATCCTTTATAAGGTAGGTAAACTGAGGACCCAGATTGTTGGGGGGGCAATAAGTTGACTTTGTATATAAATATACAAATAGAATGAGACTATTGCCTTACACAATGTAAGCCGCCCTGAGTCTTCGGAGAAGGGCGGGATATAAATGTAAATAAATTAAAAAAAAACTGAGTCGAGGAGAGAGGGAACAATTGGTTTTTTTTTTTGCATTTATATCCCGCCCTTCTCCGAAGACTCAGGGCGGCTTACACTATGTTAGCAATAGTCTTCATCCTATTTGTATATTTATATACAAAGTCAACTTATTGCCCGCAACAATCTGAGTCCTCATTTTACCTACCTTATAAAGGATGGAAGGCTGAGTCAACCTTGGGCCTGGTGGGACTAGAACCTGCAGTAATTGCAGGCAGCTGCTGTTAATAACAGACTGCATTAGCAGTCTGAGCCACAGAGGCTCAGCGATTTATTAGCGGCATCGTTTGAAAACATCTTCCACTCGTGCAAGGATAACTGAAGGGGGGAAAAAAATACTTTTGCATAACTTGGATGTGAATTTGGTTGGGGGAATTATTACAGGAGAAAGCAATGTTGCCATGGTGGCGCAGTGGTTAGAATACCCTATTGCAGGCTGACTCTGCCCACAGCCAGGAGTTCGATCCTGACAGGCTCAAGGTTGACTCAGCCTTCTCAGGTCGGTAAAATGAGGACCCAGATAGTTGGGACAAAATGCTGATTCGGAGAGTGCTGCAAAATACTATGAAGTGGTATATAAGTCTAAGAAAGTGGTGCTATTCAGCCGGTTCTATTCAGTTCAGGAGAACCGGTAGCAGCAGCTGCAGGAGGCTCCACCCACCTGCCCGGATGTCATCACGTCCCGTTTTTGATGCTCTGTGCATGCGCGCACGCTCTCATTTGCGAACCGGGAGTAAAAACTAATGCTGTTGTGCACTGTTCGTTCAAGAAGGCTTGAGACGCTCACAACTGAGCTTCAATGAGTGTGCAGTGGCACACTGGTCTGTGTAAGAGTTGGAGAAGGATAAACAGTGTTATGCAACATGCTGGATAAGAGTCAGAAATTTTCAAACAACAAACAGCTGAGTAAATAAAATAATCCTTGCTAACTTTCAACTAAACATGTACAGTAGATGCAAAGGATCAGCATGGAAGCAGAAAGTTCTATGGCTGGGACTATTGTAAAAAAGTGTCTCTTATCTTCAGTCCCATGAAAGACAGATGGGACTGGACCAAGGGTGAAATGCTCCCGGTTCGGATCGGATCGGGAAATCCGATAGCGACGGCGGTGGATGGTTCAGAGAACCGGTAGCAAAAATCCCTGCCCACCCCCTCCTGCCCATGCCCATGCAATCGCCCAGTCGCCCGCTTGCCTGCTTGCCTCATCTTTTAAAAAATGCTTTTAAAAGGTTAAAAAAAAGAGGCTCTAACGATCACAGCTGAGCTGCCTGATCGTCAAAGCCTTTTTTTTTTTTTTTACTTTTAAAAGCTTTTTCTTACAACCTATTCGGCCAATGGGTTGTAAAAAAAATGCTTTTAAAAGTAAAAAAAAAAGATTGCACATCACAGGCGATCACCACCCTGGTGCACTGTTCTACTTACCCCATGCCTCCTTTTGGTGTGCATTGCACACGTGTGTGCGCGCACTTTGCATTTGGTGCCTGGTGCGCATGCTGGCACACAGCACACATGTGCAGCCAGTGAACCAGTAGTAAACCAATTCGGATTTTGCCACTGGACTGGACCCTGAACCTTCCCTCTATACAAGCACACTTTGCCCAGGTAGATTTCACCTGAAAAAGACTTCTCTCCTGTTTTTACTTGTGTTATTTTACTTACTGGAGTGTATGGCTATCTGAGAGTTCATGACCCTTTTGCAAAAAAACAAAACAAAACCCAACTCCAGCTTGTGTAGACATGATAAATAACTCTTTTTTTTTTTTTTTTGTGGTAAACAAGCTTTATCTCACTAGATCAGTTTATTTTTATTTTATTTTTTTTTCATGGTTTTTAAGGCCATTTGTAGTGCTATCTTGAAAGAGCTGGTAAAATATTCAGCATTTTGTTTAAACTCAGCCTTTGTTTACCAAGAGTCCCCTAAAGGCCCATAGGGCAAGTTAAGTGCTAAAAGATATGTGAATCTCAAGCCAAATGGATTTGCTATTGCTTTTCATGTGCTTAGGGAAGAAAGTGAGACAAAGAACAGACAGTGTTTTGACTCTCTTCATATTGATAGGAAATTTACTCTGTAAATTTCCACCATAAGAGGGATTATTGGGGAGGTGTGCTATACCATTCTTTTTTTTTTACTTTTAAAAGCTTTTTCTTACAACCTATTCGGCCAATGGGTTGTAAAAAAAATGCTTTTAAAAGTAAAAAAAAAAGATTGCACACCACAGGCGATCACCACCCTGGTGCACTGTTCTACTTACCCCATGCCTCCTTTTGGTGTGCATTGCACACGTGTGTGCGCGCACTTTGCATTTGGTGCCTGGTGCGCATGCTGGCACACAGCACACATGTGCAGCCAGTGAACCAGTAGTAAACCAATTCGGATTTTGCCACTGGACTGGACCCTGAACCTTCCCTCTATACAAGCACACTTTGCCCAGGTAGATTTCACCTGAAAAAGACTTCTCTCCTGTTTTTACTTGTGTTATTTTACTTACTGGAGTGTATGGCTATCTGAGAGTTCATGACCCTTTTGCAAAAAAACAAAACAAAACCCAACTCCAGCTTGTGTAGACATGATAAATAACTCTTTTTTTTTTTTTTTTGTGGTAAACAAGCTTTATCTCACTAGATCAGTTTATTTTTATTTTATTTTTTTTTCATGGTTTTTAAGGCCATTTGTAGTGCTATCTTGAAAGAGCTGGTAAAATATTCAGCATTTTGTTTAAACTCAGCCTTTGTTTACCAAGAGTCCCCTAAAGGCCCATAGGGCAAGTTAAGTGCTAAAAGATATGTGAATCTCAAGCCAAATGGATTTGCTATTGCTTTTCATGTGCTTAGGGAAGAAAGTGAGACAAAGAACAGACAGTGTTTTGACTCTCTTCATATTGATAGGAAATTTACTCTGTAAATTTCCACCATAAGAGGGATTATTGGGGAGGTGTGCTATACCATTCTTTTTTTTTTTAACTAATGCAAGACTCAGAGACCTTGTAGACAGTACAGACATCTTGTGTTGTTTCCATTTCTAAGTTGTAGGGATGTTCACACCAATCCAAGATAAACTCTTCAACAAGCAATGGGAAATTCTCCCAGAATTCAGACCAATGACCAATAAAGGGGATAAAAGAATTTTTTATATATATAGAATAGAATAGAATAGAATAGAATAGAATAGAATAGAATAGAATAGAATAGAATTTTTTATTGGCCAAGTGTGATTGGACACACAAGGAATTTGTCTTGGTGCATATGCTCTCACTGTACATAAAAAAAAAAGATACGTTCATCAAGGTACAACATTTACAACACAAATGATGGTCAATATATCAATATAAATCATAAAGATTGCCAGCAACAAAGTTACAGTCATACAGTCATAAGTGGAAAGAGATTGGTGATGGGAATGATGAGAAGATTAATAGTAGTGCAGATTTAGTAAATAGTTTGACAGTGTTGAGGGAATTATTTGTTTAGCAGAGTGATGGCCTTCGGGAAAAAAACTGTTCTTGTGTCTTGTTGTTCTGGTGTGCAGTGCTCCAAAGTGTCATTTTGAGGGTAGGAGTTGAAACAGTTTATGTCCTGGATGTGAGGGATCTGTAAATATTTTCACGGCCCTCTTCTTGATTCGTGCAGTATACAGGTCCTCAATGGAAGGCAGGTTGGTAGCAATTATTTTTTCTGCAGTTCTAATTATCCTCTGAAGTCTGTGTTTTTCTTGTTGGGTTGCAGAACCAAACCAGACAGTTATAGAGGTGCAAATGACAGACTCAATAATTCCTCTGTAGAACTGAATCAGCAGCTCCTTGGGCAGTTTGAGCTTATTGAGTTGGCGCAGAAAGAACATTCTTTGTTGTCCTTTTTTGATGATGTTTTTGATGTTAGCTGTCCATTTTAGATCTTGCGATATAAATATACATGCTATACCTTGCGTCAGTCTTAAAGGGTTGGACAAGGATTAAAGACTTAGATTGAAGTTTCAGGTAGATGACCTATTCTATTAATTAATATTTTTGTTGCATTTTTACAGATCTTACTCAACTTATGCAGAACTGCGGCCATTTACATACCCTAACATTCCAATTCAAATACACTCTATACATTTTTACTATACATTTTAATTCTACTTCTATTTTGTCTATTTCTTTTCCTTTTTTTTCTGTTCTCAATCCAATTATATCATTTCTCCCATATTGCGTACTATTCTGAATCTTATTTGTCCTTTCAGTTCAATTGTTAATTTATCCATTTCAGCATAGTCAAATACTTTTTTAATTATTAAACCTTCGGAAGGTATGTTTGTATTTCTCCAACTTTGCACAAAAGCTAACCTTGCTGCTTTTATTATATGTAAAATGAAATACATTATTCTTTTATCCTATTTCATTTTAGCTATCCCTAGGAGAAATAGTTCCAGGGTATATTCTATCTGATGTCCTGTTAGTTCCTGTAACCATCTATGTATTTTCTTCCAGTACTTCTTTGTTTAAGGGCACAACCATCATGTATGATAGAAAGTACCTTGTTTTTGACCACATTTTCAACAATTTGGGTTAAAATTTGGATAAACTGTATCTTCGCTAGCCTAGAAGGTGCCAAGTGCCAGCAATAAAACATTTTATATTGGTTCTCTTTGTATTTTGCCAATTTAGTTATCTTATAATTTCTATTCCAAATTTCCTCCCAATCCTCCAATTCAATACTATTGTCGTGTCCCACCCCCACTCCGACAAACGAGTCAAGGAAGTCCATAACAAACTTGGCAACGAAGCCTCTGCAGCTTGCCAAGTTCCTTCGAGGTTTATCAGAACAGGCAGGAGTCCAAGTTGTGACTTCAGCGATAGGGTCCGATATCAGCAAACTCGATAAGACTTTGCTTTACTCAAGGTTGGAATGCCAAAGGCAGGTCCTTTATATAGGCTGTGGAGTGTGGCTCCATGACTCAGCATTTATCCAGGCTTGCCCCACCCTTCCTTCTGCTGGCATCGCCTCTCAGATCTCCGAAAGCGAGGGTCCTCCCACGCTGAATTGTCTTCAGCTGGATCTGCTGTCAGCATCTGGGAAAGGGAGGGGTCAGAGGGAGTAGGCCTGGGTAATTCCACCACCTGGCTGGCTTCCTGCTCTGAAGGCTGAGCCAAAGGAACACACGCTGTATGAGTGAGGTTTATTGGGCTTCTCCTTTCACTCCTTGAATCCTGTCTGAGCATGGGGCCAAGGTCGGGGGCTGGAGTCATGACAGGCCGTTCATCTTCCTTATCGGAGTCTGATAAAAGGCCCGGTTGGAGATGGGAGGGGCCCGATTGAGGAGAGGAGGGAGGACAAGTCACAACTATGCTTAACACTTTTTGCCCATGCTATCATAACTCCCTTCACTCTATCTTCAGCTCTATCAAATTCTAGTAAGATAGTACTAGTACTAGTATCTAGTATCTAGTATTCTAGTACTAGTATCTAGTAATACATTTTTGTTATCAATTTTTCATCTGGGCCAATCAATAATTTGTCCAATTGTTGCGGCACCATCTCAATTGTATATTCATCTTTGTCTTTTCTGTACCATGATTGAAGTTGCAAATAAGGCCACCAATCTATAATTATACCCTGTTCTTCCAATTTCTGCCTATTTTTTAGATTCCCTCGGCTGCCTAAAATTTCATTGTACTTAACCATTTTAACCTATATCTAGAGTGTTAGGGTGGATCATCGCTTCCATTGTCAATAACCAATTGGGGACTATTCTAATGCTGGCCTGCACTTCATATGGTCCATGGGCTCCATGCAGTTGTCAACATCAATAAATTTGCTGTCACTGCCACCATCGTCCCGTATGACACACAGTGAAATGCATCCAATTTCTTTTCAGGCCTCATTGCTACTGCCAATTCTAGCAATCCTGTTCCACCAGCCTTCTAAGAGCTGATTTGTGTATCAGCTTGTTTTTTTATGGCCCGCAAAGATATTGAATTCATCAGTAGTGTTGTACCTCGCTCGCCCCCCCCCCCCACAGCCGGGCCCCTCTCATCTCCTGCTATCTCAACCAGAGACTGATAGTACAGAAGAATGCCCTGGCATGCCTCCAGCCCCCAGTCCTGGCACCATGTCCCAACAAACCGAGCAAACAAACCTCCCTCCGATAGCATGTGCGCCTGAAGCCAGCCATGAGCTGGGATTACCAACAGCTGGAGACAAAACGATGCAATGGATAGATCCACGCTTCCGGAGAATGGAGAGGCGATGTCAGCAAAAGGAAGGGAGGGGCAGGCCTGGATAAGTGCTGAATCATGGAGCCACACCCCATGGCTTATATAAAGGATCTGCTTTCTGGCATTCTCTGAGTCAGGCAAAGTCTAATCTGGATTGCTGAAGTCACACCTTGGATTTCTGCCTGACCTGAGGACTCTGATAGGACTTTGGCGGAGCTGCAGAGGCACGCTTGATACGGACTTCCCCAACCCGGCTGTCAGAGGAGGAGTGGGACACGACAAGTAAACCTTTTTCCTCTTAAAGCAGGGATGTCAAACTCAAGGCCCGTGGGCCAGATCCGGCCTGTAGGTTGCTTAGATCTGGCCCGTGGGGCCACCCTGGAAATAGCAAAGGACCAACCCGTGGTGCCTCTGCCAGAAAAAAATGGAGCTTGGGAGGGCCATGTGTAGCCCTCCCAGCTCCATTTTTAGCCATGACAGCCTCCTGCAACCTTCTGCCAGCAAAAACAGAGCTCACTGAGGCTGAGAGCACTGCAAGAGGCTGTCACAACCAAAAATGAAGCCTTGACGAGGGACATCAAGCTGGTCATGCCCACCCTGGCCATACGACCCTCCTGACCCCCCAAGTCAAACACAACCCTGATGCAGCCCTCATTGAAATCAAGTTTGACAATCCTGCTCTAAAGGATATGTAGGCCTGTTCAGCTATTATTGTTTTGGGTAACAAAATAGAGGTGAGTGAACAAGAAGACATTTGAGGCAAGTCCCTGCTCAGGGAAGAGCAGATGGCATTCCCAGTAGAAGACCATAGAGCAGTGTTGGCAAACCCATGGCATGATTGCCGGAAGTGACACATGAAACCATCCCATGAAGAATGCGTGGCTTTGCAGGCTCCTCTTCCTGTTCCTATAATCTCACACATGCCGGTCAGCTGGCCGTTGTGTGTGCGAGAGCGGCAAAACCCAGAAGAGCGGCATTCCGGTACACATGCGCAGGCCAGCACCTAAACTTTTGGGTTGATGTTGTGCACATGCGCAATGGCCAGCTGTTTGTTGGGTGCACTTCCATGCCGGTATATGTGTTCTGTTTCCCTCCCCCAATACTCTCAACAAAGAGTCAGTCAGAGGCCTCCTCTTCTACTTTATTTACATAGATAAATGTCCTGGCCACGTCTACCCACGGGCCTGCCAAGTTTCTGGAGATAACGAGGAAATTATAGATAAGGCCAGAATTACTCACGAATATATTCTTCCCTCCATTGATACAGTTTGCCCACGCAAATTCATTGCTTTGTCCAAGACAAAAAACCAGGAAGTCCCGCCTCCTATTTATAGTCTCTGCAGATGTCACTGCATGACCATCATTCCTTGGCTTTATCCCAACGCCGCTTCTGCTGCGCGCGCCGGTCACGTCTGCGCAGTCTTGCATCACTCCAAAACTGTTCTTGGGGTGTTGCCAAATCAGAAGAAGACTCGAGAGAATCAGGCCTTGCCGGCCCCTCCTCCTCCCTTTGAGTGGGTGCCAGGGAGGGAAAGGGCCCAAGAGAAGCAGGGCTTGCCAGGTCTTCTCCCTCACTTTCTGAATCATCTGAGTCCAGGAGTCCGGGTCCAGGAACCTGGGTCACAACAATATGGGTGTTTAGGTGCTGGCTTGTGCATGTGTGATGGACCGCCGCTCTTCTGTGTATCAGCACTCCCATGCGCGCAAAGGCCAGAAGGGGCACGCATACCTCACGGGACGATTTTGCGTGCCACTTTCGGCATGCAGGCCAGCACGCGGGAACATCAAATAAATTGTATGTGCTTTCCCCTGTCTGCATCCATTATTCCACGTGCTGTACAATGTAGTGAGGTAGAGCCAGTTCTATCCAAAACAACCCACGATGACATTAAAATAAGGGCACTTGTCTCATTATGTAGCTAGCGTGCTTATGTAAGGACATCCTGATGTTTGATGCAAGTACTTGAGAAGTGCTATTTCCATGCTGGCAGTATGACACTTGCTGTTTAGCCCTTTCCCCAAGCTGGGGAAGGAGACTCAGAACAACTTTATGACGAGGAAGGACCTGACTGGCAGACAAACCATCCCGTATAGTTTTTGTTTCTAGCTGAAATGCAACTCTGCTCTACAATATGTGCATTTTCTAGACACATATCTGCAATGAATTATAAAAGAAAAGAAAGGAAATTGTGTATTTTGTTATTGGGAGCAAGATAGTCTAAAATTTCCAGGACAAAGAACTTTCCTTAGCAGTGCAATCTGCTGGTGTTTATGCTGCATCATCCAAAAGTCACAAATCTGAACTCTATACCTGGCTGAACTCTTCACACACAGAAAGAAGGAGAGGGAGAGGGAGAGGGAGAGGGAGAGGGAGAGGGAGAGAGAGCACAGTTGGTTGTAGAAACCAATGTTCACTTGCTGTGAATGTGTCTTTGATTCAATATTACCAGGGTCCATTACTTCAAAACAAATTCACTATTAGAGGGGTAGAAGAGGGAGAAGGAAGGTGTAGGGTGGAGGGAGGAGAGGATGTAGATAAGAGAAGGAGAGGAAGGTCTGGAAAGTAGAAGAAGGTAGAAGAGGGAATAGAGTTAAAAGGGGGGTGGTGACTGGGCAAGCCCGACTAATTGTATATAACTGTACATTGGATGAGCTGTTTGATATGATTGTAAAAATAAAACTTTTTTATGAAAAAAAAAACAAATTCACTATTTTTGGGGCTCTAGATTTCTTTCTGCCTGTCTAGAAGACCAAAGAATCAGCAGGAGCCATATAACATTATAATTTAATTTTGCTTATGATAAATCCTTCAAATTCAAGTAGTTAGCTGGTTTCCTTCAATGGCTACTCAACTTAATCTCATGATGACTGCAACCATCCATTTTTTACAAATCTGTGTACACTAAGATTTCTACTTCCCCACTCCATCCCAAATTCTTCTAAAAGGCATCACCACTATAGTCATTGTTATTTTTATGGTTATTTGTGAGGGATTAAACAGGTAATTAGCTGTGCGATGTAGTGGCCTAGAGGGGAAGATCCTCGCCTCCCCCTTGGAAGGTTAAGAGTTCGATCCTACGCAGTGGCAGATGTTTCTCTATCAGGGTGTGAAGAGAAAAATGTCTGCTGTGAGCTCCCTATTGGCATCAGGAAGGGCATCTGGCCAGTAAATGCTCAGCTTCATTTAGTTGTCCAGAGTCCTCCCTAAATAAAGAAATTACAAGGTTGTAAAAAGGGGGGAAAATCTAATTAGCTGATTCATATGCATATAACATAACATAACATAACATCAGAGTTGGAAGGGACCTTGGAGGCCTTCTAGTCCAACCCCCTGCCATTTGGCCTAAATGTAGAACCTTCCTTTTTTCACTGTTGAATTTCATTTTGTTAGATAGCGCCCAATGTTCAAGTCTGTCAAGATCTTTCTGTAACTTGAGCCTATCTTCTGGAGTGTTGGCTATTCCTGCCAGCTTGGTGTCATCTGCAAATTTGATGAGTTCCCCATCTATCCCCTCGTCCAAGTCATTGATGAAGATTTTGAAGAGTACTGGGCCTAAAACAGAGCCTTGGGGTACTCCACTGCATACTTCCCTCCATGTGGATGTAGTTCCGTTGAGGACTACACGTTGAGTGCGGTTGGTCAGCCAGTTACGAATCCATCTGGTGGTGGTGCTGTCTAACCCACATTTTTCTACTTTATCTAGTAGTAGGTTATGGTCTACTTTATCAAATGCTTTACTGAAGTCCAAGTAAATTATATCGACAGCATTCCTCTGGTCTACTAATTTTGTCATTTTGTCAAAGAATGCGATAAGATTAGTCTGGCATGATCTGTTTTGACAAACCCATGTTGGCTTTTGGTTATTACTTTGTTTGCTTCTAGGTGTTCGGTGATTCGTTGCTTGATTATCTTTTCCAGAATCTTCCCCGGTATTGAGGTCAGACTGATAGGTCTGTAGTTTCCTGGATCTGTTTTTTTTTCCTTTTTTGAAGATGGGAACTACATCAGCTCTTTTCCAGTCCTCTGGCAGCTCCCTTGTGCTCCAGGATCTTTGAAAGATATAGTTCAGTGGTTCTGAGATCACGTCTGCCAGTTCCTTCAGAACCTTGGGGTGTAATCCATCCGGTCCTGGTGATTTGAACTCGTCTAGGGTAGACAGGTGTTCACTTACCATTTTCTTCCCTATTTTAACTTGTGTTTCTAATCTGTTTTTTGTAGTGCTGTTTTTGATAGGTTGGATTGTTTTTTCCTTTTGTGTAAAGACAGATGCAAAATATGAGTTAAGTAGATCTGCTTTCTCCCTGTTGCTTGTCATCTTCTTGCCACTTTCTCCCAGCAATGGGCCAATTGTTTCCTTGACTTTTTTCTTGTTTTTAACATGTTGGAAGAAGCTTTTTTTGTTATTTTTTACTTTTGTCACTAGCCTTTGTTCATTGTGAGCCTTAGCTTTCCTCACTTTTGAGCTTTCCTCACCTTACTCAAAATATGTAAGTTATTGCACAGCATACGTCTAGAAACTCCTGAAAATAATAAGAATGCATGCACATGTTCTAGCTAAACTTTAAATTTTAAATTCTGCCAGTATTGATGGAGAAAGAATTGAGAATCTACTGAGCTCTTCCCAACAGCAAATAGTGGGACTTCAGATGTGTTTTAACTTGTGTGGCTTTTGCTGTGGCAGGATGACATTATCAGTGCCTGAAAGAAACTTTGCCATGCTCGGAAGAACTTAACAATTAAAAGATAGCTAGAAATAAGTTTCCCCGTGTCTCTAGCTAGCTGGAATTAATTGTTATGGGTACTGGGACAATTATTTATTTGTTTATTTGTTCCACTTATGGGCTGCTTAATTGCCACACAGATATGCCATACAGATACAACACTCATTCATTGTATCATAAATTATATTTAAATGTTCAGGAATAGCCCCATGTGGGATGAGGAACTTTGAGCAGTGTGCCATAACTGATAGAATTACTTAGATACGGGATGCAAAAAAAAAATGCAAACAATTGTTTAAACAGCCCAAAGAGGTATTGAAAACTCAGATTCACTGCTGTTTTCAAAATATCGTTGCCTACTTTTTGCAGATCAAACAGGCTTCTTGGGGCCTGAGAAAAGATGATGATGATTTGCAAAATACTACTGGTGCCAAACAGGAGCGGGATTCAAAAATGTTAGCAAATGGTTCTCTGCCCGGTTGGTGGGTCAGCATGGCCATAGCAGGCATGGCCTACTTGGCTTCCTGCATCACGCTGGTGTGTGTGTGTGTGTAAGCTTTCACCCTCCCCAAGCAGTGGAGGCTTTCCTCGAGCCTCTGGGAGACAAAAATGGCCTGAAAAACTCTAGGGGGTGGTGCTCATCTCCGTTTCAAAGCTGACGAGCCAGCGCTGTCTGAAGACGTCTCCATGGTCATGTGGCCGGCATGACTAAATGCCAAAGGCGCACAGAACACTGTTACCTTCCGGCGTGAGTTGAAAACTCTTTTATTCCATCGTGCAGGACTGGCCTAATAGTTTTAATGGGGATTTTAATAGTTTTTAGTATATTCAGCCTATCTAAATTATTCTTTTAAATCTGTTTTTAATTTCTGTATTTGTTGTTCTTAGTTGGCTTTAAACCGCCCTGAGTCCTTTGGGAGAAGGGCGGTATAGAAATTGAATAAACATAAACATACCTTCCTACCAAAGGTAAGGCTGGAAATGGGCCCATTTCTGGACTTCCAGAACTTCCGGGAGGCCTGTTTTTCACCTTCCCCAGGCTCCGGAGGTTTTTTTCGATCTTTACCCCAAACTTTGCTCTAGGTTATTACAGCTCACCTGAATGTTCATGAGGAGAACTTTGTTCACAACTACTCTCTGATTTCCAAGGACTTCAGCTTTTGCTTATTTATATTGACACCTTTTGCTTAATCATTTACTGTCTTTTAACCTTAGGTGATGACTTGCGCTCCCATTCAGGTCATGGAGGAGTGATACTCTCCAAATTTTGGGGTGTAACGGAATAGAAGATTATTACTTGTTCCCATGGAAAACCAAAAGTCCTTTAACTGGTTCCAGATTCTTCAGGAGAAACCTGCTGTTTTTGGAGGCCCAGGAGTATCAATTCTTCCACAAAAGAAGGATCCTTGAATTTAGAAAATGGCACCAATGGGGACTTTGTGAGAAGAAATGGTGGACCATAGACAGCTCGGTGAAACATGGAGCTGACAATAAAGAACTGGCAAAACAAGTTGGACAGGAGACAGAGTAAAGAAACCCATTGCCTGAATCTCCCAGAATATATTCATAGGCTGTGACGAGTAATCACAGAAATCTGGCAAGATTCTGTCTATTGCCTGTAAGCAAATAAATAACTGAATTCTGGCTGAACTGTTTCATGTCATTTTTGGGTTTGCTTCACATATTAGGAATGATGAGCCTTTATGGATTTGCCTAGAGATAAGAGGCAAAATAGAGGGACACGGTGGCTCAGTTGGCTAAGACTCTGAGCTTGTTGATCGAAAGCTCGGCAGTTCAGCGGTTCGAATCCCTAGTACCACGTAACAGGGTGAGCGCCTGTTACTTGTCCCAGCTTCTGCCAACCTAGCAGTTGGAAAGCACGTAAAAAATGCAAGTAGAAAAATAGGGACCACTTTTGGTGGGAAGGTAACAGTGTTCTGTGCTCCTTTGGCATTGAGTCATACCGGCCACATGACCATGAAGATGTCTTCGGAGAGCGCTGGCTCTTCGGCTTTGAAATGGAGATGAGCATCACCCCTAGAGTCGGCAACGACTAGCACATATGTGCAAGGGGAACCGTTACCTTTACCTTAAGAGGCAAAATGAGAACAAGAGATCATGTGTTGTATCTTGAGTGAAGGCAATAAGTTACTAAATTGTTTATACTTATGATGAAGGAGGAAGTCTTTTCTTTATATATCTCTTTTCTTTTTTAGCATATTCTTATTTTTCCTTTATTTTTCCTTTCTTTCCATTTGCTCTTTTTTTTTCTTTTATGTACCGTCTACCTTTTCTTTTTAGTGTTCTATTTTCTTTTTCAGCATGCATTGTTGTGATTATAATATACGTATTGAAAGAACATGGCACCATATATTTAGTCAGTGATGGTAGAAAATATGGGCAATGGATCAACCTAAATCCAGGCTCTGTGGAGCCCATTGAATTCGGTCTGGAAGAGATACAAAACTTGAAATGAGTTGACCAGGATTCAGATAATAGAAAAGGGATGTGCACTGAATCAAAAATTTCAGACTTGGGTAGGTAGTTCTCTCCATTTAAGCATCTGATCACTGTTGTATTCTGAGCTTAGCTGTTTTCCTAGAAATGTTTCATTAACAAGTTCCATATCATCCTCAGCCTAGTAATAAAGCATGTACTGTACAGGAAAATAACCAAGTTCAGGAGAATCCCTAGAACACAAGGGTTCTATTTCTATTACTGTAATTCACCACTGATTGAAGCGGTAGATTACAATAACCCTTCTTCTCCTTCTCCTTCTCCTTCTCCTTCTCCTTCTCCTTCTCCTTCTCCTTCTCCTTCTCCACCTCCTCCTCCTCCTCCTCCTTCTCTCCTTCTCCTTTTCCACCTCCTCCTCCTCCTCCTTCTCTCCTTCTGTCCCTCTCCCTCCCTCCCTCTCCCTCCCTCCCTCTCTCTCTCTCTCTCTCTCTGTGATATCAGGCCTCCAGCTTTCTCTCATTCCTTTCACCAGCAGCCTTTTAATATATCTTATTGGTTTGATGTTTCTTTCAATAGGACTTTATTTAAGTTTATAATTTTAATTAAAAGCTGGTTTTCTCAAGCTAAAGCAGAGACGAGATTGAGTAGAAAAGAGACAATAAAGGAAGTGTACAACAAATATTTATGAAAGTATGGATTTTGTGAAGAAGGTTTCACACAAAGAATTTCTTTCTGATAATATCTCAGCCATCGAAAGTCATTTAAAGAAAATGAGTGATAGTAGATGAAAGGCAGAAGAGGAAAATAAATGAAAATATTGTGTCACTCAACTTAAACATGAATTCATGATGACAATCAATGGCTGAAAATATTTTTTTAAAGGCAGGGATGATATCATGGATAACATTGATTTGGAGTCAGTCAGTCATTAAAATATATATTTTAATAATAAAAATATCACACAGGCTGACTACAACAATGGCCCAAAAGAGAAGCAAAAATGGTGCAAGAAATACCATCTGCCTACAGGCAAGAATTGATGGAGCCACAAAAGAAAAGAGTCAAAGTAATAGAAAATGAAGAAGTTGAAATGCTTTGGAATTCTAGAATTTAAACCGTTAAGTTCCTGCCATACAACACCCCAGTCTTAATCATTGTTAATCAGAAAGTCAAACATTTCTGGACATGGGAGTACCTGGCGACACCAGAATAGAAAGAAAGAACTTGTTATGTCTGCGCCCCCCGAGCCGGGCCTCCTGCCAGAAAGTGACTTGGAGCCGGGCCTGCTGCCAGAAAGTGACTTGGAAAGTGAGGGGGAAGGGCCGTCAGGAGTTACCTTGGGAGCAGCAGCTTCCCTGGCTCAGCTCCAGGAGCCAGAAGCAGGCCAGGTGGAAGAAATAATGAGGCCTCCGTCTCCTGACTCTTCCCCCCCCCCCCAGGCCATTCCTTCAGACCCAGCTGATAGCAATCAGGCTTGGTTGGACCCTAGGTTTCGTAGGCAGGAGAGGAGGGAACAACAGAAGCAGGGGTGGGGCAGGCCTAGGAAGTGCTGAGTCATGGAGCCACACCCCACAGGATATAAAGGCAGTGAGCACTGCTGTGTCTCTTCATAGCCGGCAAATCAACTGATTAACTAAGAACTGAAGTGACTCACCAGCATCGAGGGAGATATCAGAGAATTTGGCAGACGTTCGCTATTCTGCTGCCAGAGCTGATAGTGCTAGCTAATTAATCCATCACTCGGATAGAGGCGAAGGAGGACAGAATAGAACTGAAGGAAATCACAAAATATAAAGACTTGCAAATAGAAGTGGAACAACCATGGCAAAAGAAAGCAAAGTTAGTATGAATAGTAATAGGTGCCTAAAACATCTGAAGTGCCACTTGAAGACCATTAGCATTGACAAAATGACCATCAGTCAATAGCAAAGGCAGCTTTAGATGGAACAGCTTAAATCCTATAATAATACCTTTAACACCATCAAACCATAATATCTGCCCATCCCAAGTCCTTGGGAAGGACTCAACAAGTGGATAAAAACACTAAATCCAATATAAACACCTGGCTGATTGTGTGACCAATCCAAATATAATGGGGTGGGGGGAGAGAAGTTGGATAAATAGGGCTACCAGATTTGGGCTGCAGCAATTTAATTGACCAGTAGGTGATAGCAAGGAGTTACCATTTTGTATCCCTTTGCTGCCCCTTAGTGGTCATTCAGAGTTTTTTTTTTTTGTTTTTTTATAAAAAAGTTTTATTTCCATTTTCCATCAACATATTCAATGTACTTATTCATTAACTTTCATTTGTTACTTATTCAGGCCTGCTCAGCTACCACTTCCTTCCTTAACACAACCTTTCCTCTTCCCTTCTCTACCTTCTTTTACTTTCTCCATCCTTCCTCTCCTTCACTTTTCTACTTCCTCTCCTCCTTCCAGACTCCTCTCTTTTTCCACCCTTTCTAACCCTCTCTCTTTCCCCTTTCTTCTTCCTCTCCTTTCCCCCTCTTCTACCTCTCTTTCCTACCTACTTTCTTCCTTCGCTCTCTCTACTCCTCTATCCCTCTCCCTTCCCTTCTGAAATGGCAGCTGAGCAGCCCCGATTTCATTTCAAATTACCTCTACTTTTTGATTACATATCTTCAATCATTCCTGTACATTAATAATCCTTCATCTTCCACCCTCCCTCCCCTTCCCTACCCTCCCCTCCCCCCTCCCCCCCAAGACTTCCCAGAACAAAGTACAGGGTATAAAATTAACAATCATAAATTAAAATACAGCATAAGTCATAATCTATAGTCACTCCTCACCCTTTGTACCCTCAACTCCTCTCCCAATTAAACATATAAACTAGTATAATACAATTCCTAAATTCACTCATAAGCTATTTGGTACTTTTTAGTCTGATACTTATTTTGAATATAATCAATCCACATTCTCCATTCCGATACATATTTCTCTTGTGTATAGTCTTTCAAATACGCAGAGATTTTAGCCATCTCTGCCAAATTTGATACTTTAAGTGTCCATTCTTGGTCATTCAGAGTTTTGAAGCCCAGATATCTTAGGTTTATGGATGTATTTATCTATATTTGGAATTAAAAAATATGCAGATGATCAGATTCATTTTGTACTTGCCCACTTCTTCTGCACAACATTCAAATTGTCATCTCATCCCATTCCTAAAACATTTCCAGGCTGATATTTCCCCCCCCCCCCCAGCATTTGAATCGTATGTTGCAACTTAAAACTGTGATATTTCCCAGTTTCATAAAATGCAGACCAAAGCTCTTTAATTGAAATATTTCCCTCTGCGGAGAGTTTATAATCCTGTCTTGTTCAAAATTGGTGATAGATTTGAAACGCACTTCATTTTTATGTTCTTGCTTTGCCTCATTGCTTTAAAGAGGGCTTGGATGACTGATGAAAAGCAAAATCCACCCAGATCAGAGGAGATAAGATTATTTGTTCTGTGCAGCTTCTAAAAGTTAAAAAAAAAAGGTAAGGTTAGAACCACTGGGGTCTATAAACATAGAATTCAAAGTTTGGTGACTAAAGATCAGATTCTCAGATTAACTCCAGCTTTGGGGACACATTGTGGTGGCTTTCCAAAGTCGCTTCTGGTTTCAATTGTGCCATTCCTGCTGCTGGAGGTTTATTTTCTGGATTCCTCTGCGATTCTATTAGGCAACAAAATTAAATGGGGATCAGTAGGTACATCTGACTGTTGTTTATTTGTCTGTCTGTTTTTGATGACTCGGCCTTGTTTCTTCCAGAAACAGAGACATGGACTTACAGAATACATAATAACAAAGTCAGAAAGGACTTTGGAGGCCTCCTAGTTCCAATCTCTTGCTCAAGAATCTGTGGCTCAGGCTGGTAAGACAGTCTGTTATTAACAGCAGCTGCATGCAATTACTGCAGGTTCGAGTCCCACCAGGCCCAAGGTTGACTCAGCCTTCCATCCTTTATAAAGTAGGTAAAATGAGGACCCAGATTGTTGGGGGCAATAAATTGACTTTGTATATGTCTTTTACAATTACAATTACATTGTAATTTTCAATTTACATTGACTTTGTAATGTCCTTCCTGTTAAAAACTACTTCAGCTTTAATTGCAATAATACAAGAGCAACCAACAGATTTAAACTTAATGTTAACCGCTTTAATCTAGATTGCAGAAAATATGACTTCTGTAACAGAATCATCAGTACTTGGAATACTTTACCTGACTCTGTGGTCTCTTCCCATAATCCTAAAAGCTTTAACCAAAAACTTTCTACTATTGACCTCACCCCATTCCTAAGAGGACCATAAGGGGCGTGTATAAGCGCACAAACGTGCCTACCGTTCCTGTCCTATTGTTTTTCTTTTCTTCTTCATATATATATATATATATATATATATATATATATATATATATATATATATATATATATATATATGCTTATACCTCTTAATATTTACTCATATATATGTTTATATACTATATAATCTTTTTATATGATGTTGTGACAAAATAAATAAATAAAATAAATAAATAAATAAAATATATAATATACAAATGGATGAAGACTATTGCTTGACATAGTGTAAGCCGCCCTGAGTCTTTGGAGAAGGGCGGGATATAAATGCAAAAAAAAAGAAAAAAAGAATCCCTAAATCATTTAGGACAAATGTGCAATCTCTACTTGAAAACCACTAGTGATGGAGCACCCACAACTTCTGGAGGCAAGCTGTTCCACTGATTATTGTTCTTTTTTTTTTGTTGTTGTTGTTAAACCTTTTTATTGTTTTATATCACATATTCCATTTCTTTTTTTAAAAAAAAAATAATTTTTATTAAACAGTTTAAAAAAAAGAATTTTTTACAATTTCCTTCTTTTCAACATTTTCGCATCAGTAAACATTTTGTACATATCTATTTTTCTCCCTTGCTTCAATTTACCATTTCTGCAGAAAAAACATTGCTACCAACCTGCTTTCCATTGAGGGCCTGTATACTTGTGCATTTTTGTGTCAAAAAGAGGGCTGTGAAAATATTTACAGACCCCTCACATCCTGGACATAAACTGTTTCAACTCCTACCCTCAAAATGATGCTCTAGAGCACTGCACACCAGAACAACTAGACACAAGGATAGTTTTTTCTTGAATGCCATCACTCTGCTAAACAAATAATTCCCTCAACACTGTCAAACTAATCACTAAATCTGCACTACTATTAACTTTCTCATTGTTCCTATCACCCATCTCCTTCCACTTATGACTATATGACTGTAACTTTGTTGCTTGTATCCTTACGATTTATATTGATATTGATTGCTTCATAGTATGTTTGATCATTTATTTGTACCCTATGTCTATCATTAAGGTTTGTACCTTATGATTCTTGATGAATGTATCTTTTCTTTTATGTACACTGAGAGCGTATGCACCAAGACAAATTCCTTGTGTGTCCACTCACATTTGGCCAATAAAAAATTCTATTCTATTCTATTCTATTCTATTCTATTCTATTCTATTCTATTCTATTCTATTCTATTCTATTCTATTCTAGTCTACATGTTATAAAATATTGCCATGTTATAAAATATTCCAAGTCCTCTTTTCCTTTGATTTTTAAGGTTAACCTATCCATTTCTGCACATTCCAGAGTTTTTTTTTATTATAATGTCATCTGTAGAGGGTTCCAGATTTTTCTAGTATTGTGCATATATAATCCTGGCTGCTGTTAGGATATGTAAAATTAAGTATGTGTTACCCTTATTGTAGTTTCCTGGAAGCATGCCCAACAAGAATGTCTTAGGTTTCAAATCTATGGGTTGTTTTGTCATAATTTCCAGCCACATGCGTATTTTCTTTCAATTTTTTTTTTTTTTTGCTTTGGGACATGTCCACCACATATGATAATATGAGCCTAGTATTTGGTTGCATTTCCAACATTTAACAGATTTAATTTTATACATATTTGCTAATCTTGCAGGTGAATAATGCCATCTATAAAACATTTTATAGAAGTTTTCTTTATACGCTGTTGTCACACTGATCAACTGTACTCAATGACATATTTAACATAACATAATATCACAACAGAGTTGGAAGGGACCTTGGAGGCCTTCTAGTCCAACCCCCTGCCCAGGCAGGAAACCCTACACCATCTCAGTCAGATGGTGATCCAACATTTTCTTAAAAATTTCCAGTGTTGGAGCATTCACAACTTCTGAAGGCAAGTCGTTCCACTTATTAATTGTTCTAACTGTCAGGAAATTTCTCCTTAGTTCTAAGTTGCTTCTTTCTTTGATCAGTTTCCACCCATTGCTTCTTGTTCTACCCTCAGGTGCTTTGGAGAACAGCCCGACTCGCTCTTCTTTGTGGCAACCCCTGAGATATTGGAACACTGCTATCATATCTCCCCTAGTCCTTCTTTTTATTAAACTAGACATACCGAGTTCCTGCAACCGTTCTTCATATGTTTTAGCCTCCAGTCCCCTAATCATCTTTGTTGCTCTTCTCTGCACTCTTTCTAGAGTCTCAACATCTTTTTTACATCGTGGCGACCAAAACTGGATGCAATATTCCAAGTGTGGCCTTACCAAGGCATTATAAAGTGGTACTAACACTTCACTTGATCTTGATTCTATCCCTCTGTTTATGCAGCCCAGAACTGTGTTGGCTTTTTTAGCAGCTGATGCACACTGCTGGCTCATATCTAAATGGTTATCCACTAGGACTCCAAGATCCCTCTCACAGGTACTACTATTGAGCAAGGTACCACATATACGGTACTGGTGCATTTTGTTTTTTTGGCCTAAATGTAGAACCTTCCTTTTTTCACTGTTGAATTTTATTTTGTTAGATAGCGCCCAATGTTCAAGTCTGTCAAGATCTTTCTGTAAGTTGAGCCTATCTTCTGGAGTGTTGGCTATTCCTGCCAGCTTGGTGTCATCTGCAAATTTGATGAGTTCCCCATCTATCCCTCGTCCAAGTCATTGATGAAGATGTTGAAGAATACTGGACCTAAAACAGAACCTTGGGGTACCCCACTGCATACTTCCCTCCATGTGGATGTGGATGTTCCTTAATTCTAGGTTGGCTCTTCCTTTGTTACACTTCCATCTATTACTTCTTGTCCTTTCCACTGGTGCTTTGGAGAATAGGCCAACACCCTCTTCTCTGTGATAGGTTCTTGAATATTGGAAGACTGCTATCATGACACTCTTAGCCCTTCTCTTCATTAGACTAGACATACCCACTTCCCACAACCATTCATTTTACACTTTAGCCTCCAGTCTCTTAATCACCTTTGTTGCTCCTCTCTGCACTCTTTCTGCAGTTTCAAGATCTTTTTTTTTTTTTTTTGTATCATAGTGATCAAAATTGGACCCAGTATTACAAGTGTGATCTTACCAGGGCAATGTAAAGTGGTATTAACACTTTGAACTAACAATCTCGGTTCAATCCTGTTAGAAATGTGGATTCTAGGAATTGTTCACACTTTTAGGCTACCAGAAATTTTTTACCAGTTTCTCTGGAGAATTCATTCCATCTCCTGTTGAAAGTATACAGAGTTATGATCTCATAGAATTCTTCTTTATTGTTGTTCTGATTTGCTTTCCCTTTTTCCTCACTTTCTTTTAAAGCATAGCAATTAAAGTATGAAGCGGGCAATGGAGATGATGGATGGATGATTCCTTTTTGTGTGTGTGTGTACTGAGTTGTTTCTCTCTCCCCCTCCATTTTTCTATTTTCTTTTTTTTCGTTAGGCAGGTGACATTATTAGAAATTAGACAGGAAAGAAAGAAAAAGTTTCTTAATGAAGGGTGACATGATTAAAAGCTAAAATAAGTGACAGAAATAAGGGGAATATTAATGTATACATTTTTATTTTATAAAATGAAAGTAATAATGAGACAATGTGGAATAATTGAATAATGATAGACTCCAATCTAACATAGATGTGTATTGTTATTAGAAATGCATAGGTTGGTTGAATGTAATAATTATGTTTAATCTGATCAGTCTCATTTGTATTGGAATGTATGGTGTCCAGGTGCCACACTGTTGACTCATTGATTTCACACACACACACACACAATTCTTCTTTCATTTTTCTGGACCCCTTGGAGAAGGGCTCCACTCAGACTTCTTTTCCTTCCCCACCGGAAAGAACAGTGGGGCACTTTGGGAAGAAAACCAGAGGACTTTTTTCCTTCCTTGTTGCAGGAGGATACTTACACAATCTCCTCTACTACCCAGCATCCTTTGTGGACTGGTTATGCTTTTAATACCTTTACATTTTGTTTCATATGTGTCATGATTTTTTTTTCTGCAATCAATCAGAAAGAGACTAAACTTACTTTGTTTTGGCTCTGAATTTGTTTCCTAGTCCTCAAAAAGAGATTTGTACTAGAACAGAACAGAATAGAATAACAGAGTTGGAAGGGACCTTGGAGATCTTCTAGTCCAACCCCCTGCTTAGGCAGAAAACCCTACACCACTTCAGACAAATTGTTATCCAATCTCTTCTTAAAAACTTCCAGTGTTGGAACATTCACAATTTCTGAAGGCAAATTGTTCCACTGATTAATTGTTCTAATTCTGAAATTTCTCTTTAGTTCTAAGTTGCTTCTCTCCTTGATTAGTTTCCATCCATTGCTTCTTGTCCTGCCCTCAGGTGCTTAAGAGAATAGCTTGAATATTATTATTCAAACTATTCACATATATTCAAAATTGTATTATTCAAAACATTTCAACTGGAAATATTGTTCTTAGAGGAGAAGATCCTTTAGTACTTTGGATCAACAACAGGTTAGCTAATACTATCCAGAGAAGTTCTCTTCATACTATGGAGATATATGATTTTATGACATGTTCTTAAAAATCTCATTGTCATGTGGTTGGTCAATAAAAATCACGAATGACTTCAGCATATATCCTGGTGCACCTGAGATCAAACATTTGGGTTCAAAGATCTATTAGAAATGTGATCAGATTTTCCATACCATTGGAAGAAAATGGAATGGAAAACTGATAGGTCAGTTTGACTTATCTGAATGTGCACACTTATTTTTAAAGGTTTAGTTTAAAAGGAAACTAAATATAAATTGGAGGGGGATGGCATTTTAGGGTCACATTACATCAGGGGTGAAATCCAGCTGGTTCCGACAGGTTCTGGAGAACCGGAAGTGGAAATTTTGAGTAGTTCAGAGAACTGGCAAATACTACCTCTGGCTGGTCCCAGAGTGGGGAGGGAGTGGAGATTTTGCAGTATCCTTCTCCTGCCACGCCCACCAAGCCATGCCCAACAAGCCACGCCCACAGAACCGGTAGTAAAAAAAATTGGATTTCACCACTGCATCACATGATTGGCCCATGAACATTTCTTGTAAATGTTTGATTACAGTAAAATGAAGACAGTTTGGCAGTAAGTATTCAGAGTATGCAACAAACAGTATAAAACTCCGGGGGAAGCAATTGGCAATTGAAACTGGAACCCCTATCAAGATTGGATTTTAATTCTTCTGAAATTGAATTTCCTTTCAAACTATCAAGATGGCATTTTCTTACAAAGCTAGCATTAGAAATGATAATAAAAGAAGAAAAAAACAAAAAAACCAACACTGTTCAAAGGTGGATTATCTTTGCTCACGACTGGACAACTTTACATAGGAATGTCTGGATTAAAGAGTCTGTAAACTTTCAATTGAAAGCATATCTGAAAAACTTGCCAGCAGAAGTAAATGTGGATCACACTTCAGAATAGTGTCAAAGAAGCAAAATGTTACCTCTCTCACACACACACCCTGAAAACAGAATGACTGAGAGAGAAACAAAATGAAACATTGAGATGTCCTGACAAGAGCATTTGGTTAGTTGACAAATGGAAAGCATAAAATTTCCTAAAATGCTTTGGGAGGAAAAAATACTGTTTCTTGCCTTCCCATCTTCCATTCTTTCTAAGCATTATTTGTTGTTGTTAGATGCGAAGTCGTGTCCGACCCATCGCGACCCCATGGACAACATTCCTCCAGGCCTTCCTGTCCTCTACCATCCTCTGGAGTCCATTTAAACTCATGCCTACTCCATCCAGCCACCTCGTTCTCTGTCATCCCCTTCTTCTTTTGCCCTTAATCTTTCCCAGCATTAGGCTCTTCTCCAGTGAGTCCTTCCTTCTCATTAGGTGGCCAAAGTATTTCAGTTTCTTCTTCAGGATCTGGCCTTCTAAAGAGCAGTCAGAATTGATCTCCTCTAGAACTGACTTGTTTGTTCACCTTGCAGTCCAAGGGACTCGCAGGAGTCTTCTCCAGCACCAGAGTTCAAAGGCCTCAATTATTTGACGTTCAACCTTTCTTATGGTCCAACTTTCACAGCTATACATTGCAACTGGGAAAACCATAAAAAACCATGAAAGCACTATCGTCAATCCTTAAAGGTAAAGGTTTCCCTGTTTAGTTATGTCCAACTCTAGGGTGTGATGCTCATCTCCATTTCTTGGCTGAGGGAGCCAGTGTTTTCTGAAGACATTTTCTGTGGTCATTGGCCAGCATGGCTATATGCCAAAGGCACATGGAACATGGTTACCTTCCCATTGAAGTGGTACCTATTTATCTACTTGCATTTGCATGCTTTTGAACTGTCAGCTTTTAGCAGGAGATGTAGCAAGGAACAGGAGTTCACCCAGTTGCGTGGTGCTTGGGTCTCAAACCCAGGCTACAAGCTTTCCAGTTGACAAGCTCAGCGTCTTTCACCACTGAGCCATCATGCCCCCTCAGTCAATCCTTATTGTAGCTGAAATCCTTGTCATCCCCCTTCCATCCAAATCTTATTCCTCACCAGAACAAGGTATGGAAGTCTAGATCAAGGGCATCAAAATCACAGCTACTATCAACGTATTTTGTAATTTAAATCCCAACATTCTTGATTCCTGAGGTTCTTCTTTCTCTTTTAACATGCAAACACCATCCAGTCCTAGGGTGTGTTAATTGGGGCAGGGGAGGTGATTTTAGAGTGTGAGAAATTCATTTGTTGTTACAAAACATTTTGGTGAGATGCAATTCTTGCACTTTGTTAAGTAGACAGGGAAAGTGTGCCTTCAAGAGATATAAATGGGATTCTTTTAAGATGCTGTAGAATAATGTTGATGACGAGATGCAAAGAGATCTGTTCTTTCAGAGCTTTTGATCCCATTTTTTTCCTCTTCTTCTCATTTCTACTTCTGTAGGAAATGTCCTACGGGAACTAGGTGATGCCAGGACTCGTAACGGATGTTCCCTGCGATTATTTCTTTAAAACAAGGGTAAGAAAATGGCTTTTTAGCCATGTTACATTTTCAGAGATTTTATCTTCAGCTAGCTAATTTGAGAAACCTACTTAAAACTTGTGGTAATTGAATTCCTACAAGATGCATCTGTCTTGTTGGTTATGATTTTATACGGCTTTTTAAGCAGGGGGGGAAATGCAATTGTATTATGGGCTCATTAAAGCTTGGAATTGGCTTGGAGAGTGGGTCATGGCTAAACAAGTAATAAAAATCTTTCAGTCAGACCTTCTGAGTAATGTTGCTGATCTTACAAGTGCTTGGGAAAAGACTGGTCTTCGGAATGTTTTTTTTTTTAAAAAAAATTCCAGACAATGATTAATCTCCACCACACATTTCAAATCATCCCAAAGTGGTCTCAGTAATTTCCTACAATGGCATAATGGGAGGTCAGAAAATGGTGGAAGAGCAAGAATTTACATCCATATAAACTAAAACAAAATCATGTTTCTGCTTCTGAATAGACTAGACTAGACTAGACTAGACTGGACTGGACTGGACTAGACTAGACTAGACTAGAATAGAATAGAATAGAATAGAATAGAATAGAATAGAATAGAATAGAATAGAATAGAATAGAATAGAATAGAATAGAATAGAACAACAGAGTTGGAAGGGACCAACCCCCTGCTTAGGCAAGAAACTCTACACCACTTCAGACAAATGGTTATCCAACATCTTCTTAAAAACTTCCAGTGTTGGAGTATTCACAACTTCAAGGCAAGTTGTTCCACTGATTAATTGTTCTAACTGTCAGGAAATTTCTCCTTAGTTCTAGGTTGCTTCTCTCCTTGATTAATTTCCACCCATTGCTTCTTGTCCTACCCTCCGGTGCTTAAGAGAATAGCTTGACTCCCTCTTCTTTGTGGCAGCCCCTGAGATATTGGAACACTGCTATCATGTCTCTCCTAGTCCTTCTTTTCATTAAACTAGTTCTGCAACTGTTCTTTATATGTTTTAGCCTCCAGTCCCTTTATAGAGTCTCAACATCGTTTTTACATCATGGCAACCAAAACTGGATACAGTATTCCAAGTGTGGCCTTATAAAGTGGTATTAACACTTCACATGATCTTGATTCTATCCCTCTATTTATGCAGCCTAGAACTGTGTTGGCTTTTTTGGCAGCTGCTGCACACTGCTGGCTCCTATTTAAATGGTTGTCCACTAGGACTCCAAGATCCCCCTCACACTTATTACTATTCAGCAAGGGACCACATATATGGTACTTTTATATACTGTTCCTTGAAAATGCAGGATAAGAGGTTTTATTTTGGCAATGTATAACCTTTGGGCATCAACACTTTAGATACCACTCTCAAGCATATTTGGGCAGAGATTAAATTTCCCAGGAAAAGACACAATTTGAACCATCTTTCAAAAGATGTGAAAGCATTGTCTTTCACTTGCATGCCTTTAAGACGATATCAGAAACAATTCTGAGCAAAGAATTAACTGAATCATGCTTCTAGCTTTGCTTTCTGGGCATATCATTAGGCATGTGTGGTTTCTTATTGAGAATGCAAGTGGTCTGTCATTTATTCTATTTATTTATTACTACATTTATTTGCCAATCATCTCACTGTTATGCAACTCTAGTCCTCTGAGGTGGAGTCATCCCTTGCCAGTAATAAGACTTCTTTTCTATTCTTCTGGAGGAAGGGAGGGAGGAAAACAATGGAAAATTCCAGCTTCACCAATTCTAGTGGTATTACCTGCATCCATGCACTCCTGGGTTATTTAAAGGTCAACTATTTTTAAAACAGTTATCTAACTGCAAAAGTTGCTTAAGAAGAGGAAAATACCTGGCACTAGTGCAAAACTGAAGAAGCGATCACACCACAGTGTGTCAGAAGCACTGAGGTGCTTCTGGGCTAAAGTGACAACATGAATAGAATAGAATAGAATAGAATAGAATAGAATAGAATAGAATAGAATAGAATAGAATAGAATAGAATAATAGAATAGAATAATAGAATAGAACAACAGAGTTGGAAGGGACCAACCCCCTGCTTAGGCAAGAAACTCTACACCACTTCAGACAAATGGTTATCCAACATCTTCTTAAAAACTTCCAGTGTTGGAGTATTCACAACTTCAAGGCAAGTTGTTCCACTGATTAATTGTTCTAACTGTCAGGAAATTTCTCCTTAGTTCTAGGTTGCTTCTCTCCTTGATTAATTTCCACCCATTGCTTCTTGTCCTACCCTCCGGTGCTTAAGAGAATAGCTTGACTCCCTCTTCTTTGTGGCAGCCCCTGAGATATTGGAACACTGCTATCATGTCTCTCCTAGTCCTTCTTTTCATTAAACTAGTTCTGCAACTGTTCTTTATATGTTTTAGCCTCCAGTCCCTTTATAGAGTCTCAACATCGTTTTTACATCATGGCAACCAAAACTGGATACAGTATTCCAAGTGTGGCCTTATAAAGTGGTATTAACACTTCACATGATCTTGATTCTATCCCTCTATTTATGCAGCCTAGAACTGTGTTGGCTTTTTTGGCAGCTGCTGCACACTGCTGGCTCCTATTTAAATGGTTGTCCACTAGGACTCCAAGATCCCCCTCACACTTATTACTATTCAGCAAGGGACCACATATATGGTACTTTTATATACTGTTCCTTGAAAATGCAGGATAAGAGGTTTTATTTTGGCAATGTATAACCTTTGGGCATCAACACTTTAGATACCACTCTCAAGCATATTTGGGCAGAGATTAAATTTCCCAGGAAAAGACACAATTTGAACCATCTTTCAAAAGATGTGAAAGCATTGTCTTTCACTTGCATGCCTTTAAGACGATATCAGAAACAATTCTGAGCAAAGAATTAACTGAATCATGCTTCTAGCTTTGCTTTCTGGGCATATCATTAGGCATGTGTGGTTTCTTATTGAGAATGCAAGTGGTCTGTCATTTATTCTATTTATTTATTACTACATTTATTTGCCAATCATCTCACTGTTATGCAACTCTAGTCCTCTGAGGTGGAGTCATCCCTTGCCAGTAATAAGACTTCTTTTCTATTCTTCTGGAGGAAGGGAGGGAGGAAAACAATGGAAAATTCCAGCTTCACCAATTCTAGTGGTATTACCTGCATCCATGCACTCCTGGGTTATTTAAAGGTCAACTATTTTTAAAACAGTTATCTAACTGCAAAAGTTGCTTAAGAAGAGGAAAATACCTGGCACTAGTGCAAAACTGAAGAAGCGATCACACCACAGTGTGTCAGAAGCACTGAGGTGCTTCTGGGCTAAAGTGACAACATGAATAGAATAGAATAGAATAGAATAGAATAGAATAGAATAGAATAGAATAGAATAGAATAGAATAATAGAATAGAATAGAATAGAATAGAATAGAATAGGAGAACAACAGGAAAGAATGGAATGGAATGGAATGGAATGGAATGGAATGGAATGGAATGGAGTGGAGTGGAGTGGAATGGAATGGAATGGAATGGAATGGAATGGAATGGAATGGAATGGAATGGAATAGCAATAGCAACAGCAATAGCAACAGCAATAGCAATAGCAATAGCACTTAGCAATAGCACTTAGACTTATATACCACTTCATAGTGCTTTTGCAGCCCTCTCTAAGTGGTTTACAGAGTCAGCATATTTCCCCCAAAAATCTGAGTCCTCATTTTACCCAGCTCGGAAGGATGGAAGGCTGAGTCAACCAAACTGAATAGAATAGAATAGAATAGAATAGAATAGAATAGAATAGAATAGAATAGAATAGAACAATAAAAAGAATGGAATGGAACAGAACAGAACAGAACAGAACAGAATACAGAACAACAAGAAAGAATGGAATGGAGTGGAGTGGAATAGAGTGGAACAGAACGGAACGGAACGGAATGGAACGGAACGGAACAGAACGGAATGGAATGGAAAGGAATAGCAATAGCACTTAGCAATAGCACTTAGACTTATATACCACTTCATAGTGCTTTTACAACCCTTTCTAAACAGTTTACAGAGTCAGCATATTGCCCCCAACAATCTGGGTCCTCATTTTACCCACCTCGGAAAGATGGAAGGCTGAGTCAACTGAACCGAATAGAATAGAATAAGAGTTGTAAGGGAACTTGGAGGTCTTCTAGTTTAACCCCCTACAAATGGTTATCCAATCTTTTCTTAAAAACTTTCAGTGTTTGAGCATTTACAACTTCTGGAGGCAAGTCGTTCTGCTGGTTTGATTGTTCTCACTCCCAGGAAATTCCTCCTTAGTTCTAAGTTGCTTCTCTCCTTGATTAGTTTCCACCCATTGCTTCTTGTCCTTGCCTTCCGGTGCTTTGGAGAACCTGGGGGGCAGCCAGTTATGGGTTCCTTTCAGGTCCCTGGAAGGAGCTGGAGTGAAGGATGATAGCTCATCCCAGCTCCAAGGCTGCACTTAGGTCTCAAACATGGGCTTGTTAATCTCCAGCCTAGCATCCTAACCATATGAGCCGCCATGCTCCTAAAGAAGGGATGATTAAAAGAGATGCATGTGCTAGAATATAAATGTTTTTTTTTGGGGGGGGGCAGAAGAAGAATAAGTGGATCCTAATAATTTCCAAATCCTGATGGACACAGTGAATGGCCTCCAGCCAACAATGTGTATTCAGAAAAAACAGGAAAGCAGAACTATTCTAGGCTTGCCACCATGACTTGCAGCAGGTGTTCAATCAATTAATTAAAATAAATAACAAATTAAGGGAAAATGTAGGGTTTTAATTAGAATTCTAGGGGAAGAATAGGGGAGGGAGACAAACAACTCCTCAGGTGATTAGAGATAGAAACTGGAGAGAGAGGGAGGATACTGTATGTTGCACTAAACATTTGTTTAGCAACCACCATGAACTGTTCCCCCCCTCCAACACTCAGCACTCTGCACCTAAAAGTGAGAACTCTTTTTAGGATAGTAAAATGTTTGCAGTATGGAAAACACAGCTGATTGTATGTGGGAACTGTTTCCCATGTCTATCTGGAGAATAGAATAGAATAGAATAGAATAGAATAGAATAGAATAGAATAGAATAGAATAGAATAGAATAGAATAGAATAGAATAGAATAGAATATGGTAGGGTTGGGTTGGGTTGGGTAGGGTAGGGTAGGGTAGGGTAGAGTAAGGTAGCTAGGGTAGGGGTGGGTTTGGTAGGGTAGGGTAAAGTGGGGTAGGGTAGGGTAAAGTAGGGTAGTGTAGCTAGGGTAGGGGTGAGTTGGGTAGAGTAGGGTAGGTAGGGTAAGGTTGGGTTGAGTTGGGTAAAATGGAATGGAATGAAATGGAATGGAATAGAGTAGAGTAGAGTAGAGTAGAGTAGAGTAGAGTAGAGTAGAGTAGAGTAGAGTAGAGTAGAGTAGAGTAGAGTAGAGTAGAGTAGAATAGAATAGAATAGAATAGAATAGGAGAACAACAGGAAAGAATGGAATGGAATGGAACAGATTAGAATACTTTATTTGGCCAAGTGTGATTAGACATGCAAGTTATTTATCTCTGGTGCAGAAGCTCTCAGTGTACATGCAAAGCAACGGAAGAATGATAATCATAACCATAATGCCAACAATAATAATAGTAATACCAAAGAAGGATTAATTAAAATGGAAGGAACAAAAAATGCTCAAGAGTTGTGAGTGGTGAATGCAATAGAGCACGTATGGAGTGTTTTATGAGAATCTTCCATGGAATGACATTCTCCTGCAAAGGGGCCACGCTCTGGAAAATCGACAAGGACCATGCACTTTGCTTAGTATTGGGAAAAATAACCAGATGCTTTAAAGGAGGTGTTTTGTTTTTTTTAAAAAGCCCCTAAAAACTTCTTTGCAATTTGCCCGCAGTGCCCTTCCCCCTCTCTGTGTCCTTCACATGTGACCATCTGCTAAAAGCATAAATATAAGCTCTGCCCTTTGGAAGGTGATGATTGAATGAGCTCCTTTTGGAAGCAGAGGATGACATATGGGTAAAAAGGGAGGAAGAAGGTATGATCAAATGTGTGACTTTGTGAACAAGAAGCCTTTCCGGATGCATCTCATTTCAGAACGAAAGTGGAGAGGAAAGAATTAACTCTAAGCTCACTGTGGGGAGAAATTATGAACTTGCAGGGACTGACACAGAGAAGGACTGTCTTGCAGGAACAAAGAATGTTTTTAAATACTCATACCTTTGAGGGATGTGGTGACTCAATGTGGCTCAGTGGCTAAGATACTGAGCTTGTTGATCGGAAAGGTCAGACGTTTGGCGGTTCAAATCCTTAGTATAGGTCTCCTGCATGAGCAGGGGGTTGGACTAGATGACCTTCAAGGTCCCTTCCAACTCTGTTACTGTTATAGTGGCTAAGACTCTGAGCTTGTCGATCGACAGGTGGGCAGTTCAGTGGTTCAAATCCCTAGTTCCGCATAATGGGTGAGCTCCCGTTACTTGTTCCAGCTTCTGCCAACCTTGAAAGCACATAAAAATGTAAGTAGAAAAATAGGGACCACCTGTTCTGTCTCCTTCCTCACTTCAGACCCATGAGTTGGCCTTCAGCCAGTGGATTCACGGCTCTCATCAGTCCTGGCAGAGAAATTGCAGCTGCCTGCCAAAGTTCAAACAAATGACTCACGTAGCAAGACTTTCAGCTCTTTTTGAAACGGTTCAGCTAAACTTTTGCTTCCCATGGAGTGAGAGCAGTCCCAAAGCTCCTTATATATCCTGTGGGGTGGGGGTCCTGCCCCACCCTTCCTTTTGATGACGCCGCCTCTCTAATCTTCTGAAGCGCGGGTCAAGCCAAGCTTGATTATTATTATCAGCTGGATCTGAAGGTGTAGCCTGGGGAAGGGAGGAATCAGGGGATGATGGCCTCATTACATCCTCCGACTGGTCTGGTTCTGGCTCCTGGAGCCGAGCCAAAGGAATCGGTGCTCCCGAGGTAAGCCTTACCTGCCCTTCCCCCTCACTCTCAGAGTCGCTTTCGGGCATGGGGACAGGTTCGGGGGCTGGAGTCACAACACCACCTTTGGTGGGAAGGTAACAACGTTCTGTGTGTTTTTGGCATTTAGTCAGGCCAGCCATATGACCTGGAGACATCTTTGGACAGCGCTGGCTCTTCGGCTTTGAAACGGAGATGAGCACCGCCCTCTAGAGTCAGGAATGACTAGCACATATGTGCGAGGGGAACCTTTCCTTTACCTTACCTTACCTTACCTTTGAGTACTGTCTTAAATTGAAATCACAGTCTGGGGAAAAGTCACAATTTTCCAGTGCAGGTGGAGAAAGCTCAGAGGGGTAGGATTTTTGTCTAGTGCAGCGGTTCTCAACCTGTGGGTCGCGACCCCGTTGGGGGTCGAATGACGATTTGCCAGGGGTCACCTAAGACCATCAGAAATATGGGAAGTATACTTGCAAGTCGAAGAATCGTGCTCCAATGGTTGACTCCACAAGCCAGCTGCAGACTCTTCAAATCGCTAGCCAAATTCGGTTTCTGGCGCGATGAATTAAAAAAGAGAGAAATCTTTGCTCTGATGTCTCCCTCTCAAGCCAGCTGCAATTACTCCCAATCACTAGCCTAATCTGGCTTCAGGCACCATAAACTTAATAGGGGAGGAGTCTCCGCTTTAATGCCTCCGTCCTCAAGGCAATCGCAAGCAGTTCAGATCGCTAGCCAATACGGCTTCAGGCGCGATAAATTCAAAACGAAAATAATTTTATGGTTGGGGTCGCCACATCATGGGGAATTGTATTAAAGGGGTCACAGCACTATAAAGGTTGAGAACCACTGGTCTAGTGGAACATGCATTGCAAAAAATATGCATACAGATTTCCTCACAGAATGCCCCAACATTGAGCTAGAGTTTCAGGACTAAGGACAGTTCCCAGCAGATATAACATTATTGAACAAATCGATGCCATTTGTACAATTCATAAAAGTATAGACTAAAGAAACATCTGGAACTTGACACACACACACACACACACACACACACACACACACACACATTATAAAAAGGGTATTGAGACTCTGGAAAGAGTGCAGAGAAGAGCAGCAAAGATGATTAAGGGCTTGGAGACTAAAACGTATGAAGAATTGTTGCAGGAATTGGGTATGTCTAGTCTTGTGAAAAGAAGGACCGGGGTGGAATGATAGCAGTGTTCCAATATTTCAGGAGCTGCCACAAAGAAGGGGGGGGTTTTGTCAACCTATTTTCCAAAGCACCAGAAAGCAGAACAAGAAGCAATGAATGGAAACTAATCAAGGAGAGAGGCAACCTAGAACTAAGGAGAAATTACCTGACAGTGAGAAAAATTAACCAGTGGAACATCTTGCTTTCAGAAGTTGTGGGTGCTTCATCAATGGAGGTGTTGTGTCTGCGCCCCCCGAGCCGGGACTGCTGCCAGAAAGTGACTTGGACAGTGAGGGGGAGGGGCCGTCATGACTTACCTCAGGAGCACCGGCTCCCCTGGCTCAGCTCCAGGAGCCAGAAGCAGCCAGGTAGAAGAAATAATGAGGCCTCCATCCCCTGACTCTTCCCCCCCCCAGGCCACTCCTGCAGACCCAGCTGACAGCAATCAGGCTTGGTTAAATCCTAGGTTTCGTAGGCAGGAAAGGAGGGAACAACAGAAGCAAGGGTGGGGCAGGCCTAGGAAGTGCTGAGTCATGGAGCCATACCCCACAGGATATAAAAGGCAGCAAGAGCTGGTGTGTCTCTTTGTAACAGGCAAATCCACTGATTGACTAGAGCTGAAGTTTGTGACTCACCAGCCTCGTGGAAGATAACGAGGGCTCTTGGCAGACGCTGGCTCTTTTGCCATCAGAGCTGATAGTGCCGGCTAATTAAGCCATCATTCAGATGGAGGCGGAGGAGGACAGAACAGGAGGCTTTTAAGAAGCGATTGGACAGCTACTTGTCTGAAATGGTAAAGGGTCTCCTGCTTGAGCAAAGTGTTGGACTAGAGGACCTCCAAGATCCCTTGCAGCTCTGTTATTCTATTCTAACACTCAGAGTGAACCGAGTCCTTTATTTCTTCCTGGTGCAGCTGCCTCTTTCAGATGCCGCCTGTTTTGAAAGGAAGTTGGCATGTAGCACATCTTCCCTTCTTGGTCCCTTATCTTGGGAACTGGTTGTGTTGATGAGCACGCAACGGTGGAAAGGATGTTCCCACTTTACAGGGTGCTCCTTGGGGACATCTAAGGTTCAGGAAACCTTGTTTATGGGCTTACCACTTGTATGATTGGTAATCCTGGATTTCTGACCACAAGGGCTTTCCTTGGATCCTCAGAGCGAAGGATCTTCTAAGAGCTAAGTTCAGAATCTTCAGAGCGGAGGTCCTACTATCTTGGGGGGTTGGAACTCAACCTGAATAACAAAGCTTGCCTTCCGACTGTTTGATGACAGGCAAGGAATGATGAATATGGAAGCTGGGGGCAAATATAACATAGTTCAAAGGAGGCACTACACACACTGAATTACTAGTCAGCGCATGATAACTCAGCCTTTAATTGATTGTTGGACAGAAGATGTTTGTGATAAGATTACAAAGAGAATGAACGATCGTGACTCCGCACCAAGCAATTCAATTGTTTCATATGCAAATACATCTGAAAATCACAGGCTGTTTATTATCATACTACTGAGGTTTTGAAAACAAGGATTATAGTTGCGTTAATGGCAAAAAGGGAGGAGAGAATGTGCCCATCACTCATGTCTTTCAATTATTATCTGAGTATTTAATTCTATTTTTTAAAAAAAAAAATCAGTTAATTAATGAATTCCCTACATACAGATTGTACTTTACAATACCGGCTGTGAACATAACGTAAGTTTAGGCAAAGCAAACAGATTTCCTCTGAGCAAACCCATTCGTGAACATGCTTGACACAAATATTAAACATGGCTAATTGCGCTGAAACGTGGAAGATAAAATGTGTTCTATTTAGTTCATACCCCATTAGGATGAAACACATTGCAAAAGGAATGCATATTTCAGTAAGTATGATAAGAAACATCTGACTGGCGCCACAGATACAGAGATAGCTCAGTGATATGCTTGGAAAACTATGCTTGCATGCTTCTCTATCCATAGCTGGAAGCAGTTATTCTTCCCCCCGCCCCCGCAATATGACCCTGAGTCCCAGAACATAGCTCAGCTTGTTTATTACTTTTATTTATTTACTTATTGATATCCCAACCTTATAATTTTTGTTTGCAATAATTCAAAGCGGTGTTGGAAGAAACGTCCATCTGGGTTCAGTTCCAAGTGGGGAAAAAGACACCGGAAACATGGAGACTGCTTAGAAAGACGGTTTAATGGTGGACAGGAATCACATGGCTTGAGTTCCTGAACAGAAAAGGTGATCACATGTTTCAAGGTGTTGGGTGAAGAACCAGAGAGGAAAGGAGAAGAAGAGGGCAGAAGGGCAGAAGGGGAGAACAAGATGTTGAGTGCCTGAGTTTGTACTCTCTGTGGGGCCCCACCTTGCTGTTTCCTGTTCCTGTATAAGAAATGTACCCAGATTGGTTGTCAAACTCCCAGGTGGTCTAAGGGTCTTAGCTAACTTTGTAGATTGTCTCTCAAGCTTGCTTGAGCCTTGCCATGTGGTGAGTTTCTGTTGCTAGATGGGTCCTATTGTGTTGCAGATGATGGTCCATTGACAAAGGTGGGGGGAATGAGTGAGCTTGGCTGAGGCCTTAATGGCCCATTGACAAAGGTGTGAGGAGGCAGGAAGCTGCTTTGACTTTTAAACAGGTTTCTCAATTTCTCATCCAGGGAAACACAATACTCTGCTCTATTCAATATCTTCCAAAATATTTCATTCTTCTAGGAGAGGGGTGAGTGCTAACTTCCTACAGCGGCAAACATTTTTAACACACCTTCCTCCTATTTTTCCCACAACAACCCTGTGTAGTGAATATTTTTCTTTTTTCTTTTTTTAAATTAATATTTTTATTGCATTTTTACAGATAAACAAATCTTATGCAGAACTGCGACCATTTACATACCCTAACATTCCAATTCAAATATACTCTATACATTTTTACTATATGTTTTAATTCTCCTTCTATTTTGTCTATTTCTTTTCTTCTTTTTTCTGTTCTCAATCCAATTATACCACTTCTCCCATATTGCGTAGTATTTCGAGTCTATTTGTCCTTTCAATTCAATTGTTAATTTATCCATTTCAGCACAGTCGAATACTTTTATAATTTCTAAACCTTTGGAAGGTATGTTTGTATTTCTCCAACATTGCGCGAAAGCTAACCTTGCTGAGGTTATTATATGTAAAATGAAATATATTATTCTTTTATTGTATTTCCTTTTTAGCTATCCCTAGAAGAAATAGTATATAGGGCAGGGGTGAAATGCTCCCCTGCCTCTGCTGAGCTGCACCATCTGTAGAGGTTTTTTTTTTTTACTTTTAAAAGCTGGTTTTGCTTCAGCCGAAACAGGCCTTTAAAAGTAAAAAACAGCAGAACCTTACTTGTACTCTTACTTGTAGAAAACAAGTTTTCTACAAGTAAGAGTAGAGATTCTAAGGCATTTACCTGATTACTGATGAACGCATGGCTCTCTTTCCAGCCCGAAAGCAATTTCAGTTTCAGCCAGACAGAATCAATCGCTCAGCTAATCTATTTCCTTGGTGATCAACTGGCTGGCTTTGCTGACTGGGGAACTCTGGGATTTGAAGTCCACAATAAAATAAAATAATAAAATAAAATATTTGTGCAGCTTTCTGAGTTTTGGTGTGTTTCTGTAATGTTTCACTCTAACTTTTGAGCTTTTTGTGGCTATGTGAAGTGTGAAGTGCAGCTGCTTTTACATTGTGTGTGAGTCAGTTGTTTTGTGTGTGTGTAAAGTGCGAAAGTTGGTTTTTGGTACCTCTTATTGTTTTTTTATACTTTGTTTATTATTTTTATTATTTATTGTTATTGGCCATGCCCACCAAGCCATCTGACCACCAAGCCACACCCACCAATTAAGCCACACCCACAGAATCGGTAGGGAAATTTTTTAGATTTCACCCCTGATATAGGGTATATTCTATCTGATGTCTTAGTTCCTGTAATCATCTATGTATTTTCTTCCAGTATTTCTTCATTTCAGGGCACAACCACCATAAAAGGCACCTTGTTTTTGACCACATTTCCAACAGTTTGGGATTAAATTTGGATATATCTTTGCTAGCCTAGAAGGTGCAAAGTTCCAGCGATAGAACATTTTATATTGGTTCTCTTTGTATTTTGTCAATTTAGTTATCTTACAATTTCTATTCCAAATTTCCTCCCAATCCTCCAATTCAATACTATGCTCAACACTTTTTGGCCATGCTATCATGACTCACTGGAGAAGAGCCTAATGCTGGGAAAGATTGAGGGCAAAAGAAGAAGGGGATGACAGAGAATGAGGTGGCTGGATGGAGTCACTGAAGCAGTAGGCATGAGTTTAAATGGAATCCAGAGGATGGTAGAGGACAGGAAGGCCTGGAGGAATGTTGTCCATGGGGTCACAATGGGTCAGACACGACTTCGCTACTAACAACAACAAATCATAACTCCCTTCACTCTATCTTCAGCTCTATCAAATTCTAGTAAGTAATTATAAATTTTGTTATCAATTTTTCATCTGGGCCAATCAATAATTTGTCCAATTATTGTGGCACCATCTCAATTTCATATTCATCTTTGTCTTTTTTGTACCATGATTGAAGTTGCAAATAAGGCCACCAATCTATAATTATACCCTGTTCTTCCAATTCCTCCCTATTTTTTAGATTCCCTTGGCTGTCTAAAATTTCATTGTACTTAACCATTTTACCTATATCTAGAGTGTTAGAGTGGATCATCGCTTCCATTGTCAATAACCAGGTGGGGATTTTCATATAATGTTTTCTTTTAGTCTCTTGCCATATTTGTATTAGAGCTTCCCTTACTTGATGTCTAAAAAAATAGAAGTAGTGAATATTTTTTACTGCAATAATAACCCTGTGGCTAAGAGGGTGTCTTGTTTTCATTTTGGATCATTCACACACACACACAAAAATCATTGAAATGAATAACTTCCAGAATCTATCTGTCTGTCTGTCTGTTTCTCTCTCTCTCTCTCTGTCTCTCTGTCTCTGTCTATCCATCTATCCATTTATCTATCCGTCTGTCTGTCTGTCTGTCTGTCTGTCTGTCTGTCTGTCTGTCTGTCTGTCTGTCTGTCTGTCTGTCTATCTATCTATCTATCTATCTATCTATCTATCTATCTATCTATCTATTTATCTCTCTAGCTATCTATCTGTCTGCCTATCCCTCTGTCTATCTGTCCATCTGGTCTGTCTGTCTGTCCCTCTGCCCCTCCCCTCTCTCTCTCTGACAATATCTAAGGTTAAGAAATGAAGGGTTCATTTCATAATTATTCTGCACCTCAACAGCAATGAAGAACTAAAACTTCAGTACCTTTTACTTTTCTGAATCTTGTCATGGTAGTTTGCTGGAGAATAAATTCCAGTTTTGTTGCGCTGATTCCATCTGCAAACGTAATCCGGGGGTCCACAGCTGGCTATTTGTTCTAATCCATTTGAGGCATAATTTTTGGTTGTTTGTCAAAAGTGTGCGCGGAGGCGTGTCACTTCATCGTAAAATCCTCTAGATGGCAATGTTTACTGCGCTTAGGAGATCCAAGACTGTAAAAGGAAGAAAAGAAAATAGGAAGCAGCACACTGAAATGCAGTTGACAAGGTACTGTCACAGACTAATCCTGTCTTAAATTTATGTCAACAAACAAATTCTCAAAGGCTCCTGCAGAAACAGGATATTGTATTTTCCATTTGCTTCTTCAGCTGTTCCTCCCCCCCGCCCCATCCCAGCCCTGCAGCGAGAGAAAACTCTGCAAAAGAACTATAGAGGTAGTTATCCTCAGTTTGCAATTTAACTCTCCAGATTGGGGCTGTTAACTGATGACTTCTCCACAGAGGGAGATGATATAGACCTAAATAATTTTCTTCTAACATTTCTGCCTGCCTGTGCTTTACTTCCATTTTCCAATTCATGAACAATATAATCCGATACCTATTTGTTCAATGAACCCTTTGCCTGCAGAGAAATGGGTTGTTTTCCTAGGTTTCTTACTTCTAGAGGAGTTGTATGCAACGTCTAAGATGTGCAGCCAACGTGACCAAAGGCTATCCAGAAATGACTGAGTTGTATCCAGGATGTTTGAATAGAATAGAATAGAATAGAATTTTATTGGCCAAGTGTGATTGGACACACAAGGAATTTGTCTTGGTGCATATGCTCTCAGTGTACATAAAAGATAAGATACCTTCATCAAGGTACAACATTTACAACACAAATTATGGTCAATATATCAATATAAATCATAAGGATTGCCAGCAACAAGTTATAGTCATACAGTCATAAGTGGAAAGAGATTGGTGATGGGAATTATGAGACGATTAATAGTAGTGCAGATTCAGTAAATAGTCTGACAGTGAGGGAATTATTTGTTTAGCAGAGTGATGGCCTTCGGGGGAAAAACTGTTCTTGTGTCTAGTTGTTCTGGTGTGCAGTGCTCTATAGCGTCGTTTTGAGGGTAGGAGTTGAAACAGTTTATGTCCAGGATGCAAGAGATCTGCAAATATTTTCATGGCCCTCTTCTTGATTCGTGCAGTATACAGTTCCTCAATGGAAGGCAGGTTGGTAGCAATTATTTTTTCTGCAGTTCTAATTATCCTCTGAAGTCTGTGTTTTTCTTGTTGGGTTGCAGAACCGAACCAGACAGTTATAGAGGTGCAAATAACAGACTCAATAATTCCTTTGTAGAACTGGATCAGCAGCTCCTTGGGCAGTTTGAGCTTACTGAGTTGGCGCAGAAAGAACAGTCTTTGTTGTCCTTTTTTAATGATGTTTTTGATGTTAGCTGTCCATTTGAGATCTTGAGATATGATAGAACCCAGAAATTTGAAGGTTTCTACTGTTGATACTGTGTTGTCAAGTATCAACTTGTATCAAGTATCAAGTATCAACTTGTATCAAGTATCAAGTATCAACAAGTAGAAGGACAGCAGTTTAGGAAAAGTAGCTTAAAGCCGACTTTTGAACTCGGGCACCGAATCTTAGTTCACGTGATTGAATATCTCTCTTCCACATTCATCACAAATAATCTGCTAATGTGATCAAAAGGCTCACAGGTAATTTAAGCCTCTTAGATGAAAAACACTCTAAGTGTTTTCATTACATCAATTACTGCTATTTTGTGATCATTAGATCAATTATCTCTGTTTAGATGTAAATGTCTTAAATTTGGATTAACAGTTCTGACATTCTCCATCTCCCTTCCTCCCCTCCTTTTAGAAAGCAAGACAGACAAACAAATGGCTAGAGGAGAAGAGCTGGTCTCTGAGTTGGTTTACTCAGGGAAGTAGAAGGGGGTCAAGGTCACTGCTAGTAGCAAAACTGTGGACCCCTCCGTGGTGTGGATATAAGATGTTGGTGAGATACGGAACTTCAGAAAAGCATTTATTGAATAAGCCAACATCATATAATAGGCTATAGCTTGAACGTTTTGTCGTGTCCCACTCCTCCGCTGACGGCCGGGTCAGGGAAATCCGAATCAGGCGTGTCTCTGCAGCTCTGCCAAAGTCCTAGCAAAGTTCTCAAGGCAGGCAGGAGACCAGAAAGTGACTTCAGCAAGATATGTTAGACTTTGCCTGACTCAGAGAATGCCAGAAAGCAGATCCTTTATATAGGCCATGGGGTGTGGCTCCATGACTCAGCACTTATCCAGGCCTGCCCCTCCCTTCCTTCTGTCACCGCTGCCTATCAATTCTTCTGAAGCGAGGGTCACTCCAGTCTGCAGCTGTTGGTAATTGACCTCCCTCAGGCTCACATGCTGTGGGGGAGGGGGAGGGGTCTAGTTGCTCCGTTTGCCTGGGCATGGAGCCAGAGCTGGGGGCTGGAGGTACTTTTTCCTCCTCAGCCTGTCTGGGCATGGAGCCAGGGCTGGGGCCGGGAGGCCTGCTAGGACATTCCTCAGCGTTCGGAAGCAGATAAGAAGGCCCTGGCTGCGGTGAAAGCGGACGAGACACAACACGTTTCCATAGGTCTCAATCAAAAAGTGCAGAGAAGAGCAACCAGGATGATTAGGAGACTGGAGACTAAAACATATGATGAATGGTTGCAGGAACTGGGCATGGCTAGTCTAGTGAAGAGAACGACCAGGGGAGACATGATAGCTGTCTTCCAATACTTGAGCGGCTGCCACAGAGAGCAGGCGGTCAAGCTATTTTCTAAAGCCCCTGAAGGCCAGACAAGGAATAATGGATGGAAACTAACCAAGGAGAGATTCAACCTAGAAATGAGGAGGAATTTTCTGACAGTGAGAACGATCAACCCATGGAACAGAAGTTGCCTTCAGAAGTTGTGGGAGCTTCATCACTTGAGACTTTCAAGAAAAGCTTGGACTGCCATTTTTCAGAAATTGTATAGGGTCTCCTGCTTGAGCGGGGGGTTGGACTAGATGACCTATAAGGTCCCTTCCGGCTCTGTTAATCTGTTTAAGGCTTTCTCAACCTCAGGAGAACTTGGATATTGAATAAGAGAGGCCACTGATGTTGTGTCTCGTCCGATCTCACCACCACAGCCGGGGTCTGCTTATCTGCTTCCGAACGCTGAAGAATGTCCTAGCAGGCCTCCCGGCCCCAGTCCTGGCTCCATGCCCAGACAGGCTGAAGAAGAGCAAGTATCTCCAGCCCCCAGCTCTGGCTCCATGCCCAGGCAAACGGAGCAACTAGACCCCTCCCCCTCCTCCACAGCATGTGAGCCTGAGGAGGGTCTATTACCAACAGCTGCCGATCGGAGTGACCCTCGCTTCAGAAGAATTGATAGGCGGCTGCGTCAGAAGGAAGGGAGGGGCAGGCCTGGATAAGTGCTGAGTCATGGAGCCACACCCCATGGCCTATATAAAGGATCTGCTTTCTGGCATTCTCTGAGTCAGGCAAAGTCTAAACATATCTTGCTGAAGTCACTTTCTGGTCTCCTGCCTGCCCTGAGGACTTTGCTAGGACTTTGGCAGAGCTGCAGAGGCACGCCTGATTCGGATTTCCCTGACCCGGCCGTCAGCGGAGGAGTGGGACACGACAACTGATTCTTAGATCCAAATTTATTCCCACTAAAGTATGAAAATTAAAAGTTGTCAGGAGAGGTCGAGGAGCTCAGAAACTTCATGCAAGGTACTAATTTGATCAATAATTTATGGGTCAAAGCTGCCTAAGTGCCTCAGTTGACAGTAATCCAGCATCCAGTCTGAAAGGGTTAAATGCGGCAGAATGCACTTCGCCAAAACTTTTAGAACAGTGTTTGGATACCCTTTAGGTCAGGCAACTTAAAACCTTTGCTCTTTATATCCAATATGCTTATCAGAGTTTGCTCCTTGCAAAAAACCCCAACAAAATACAAGATGGAATTTGCAAGATTTTGAGCTGATCTTTTCAAGTTGTAGCAACACACACACACACACACACACACACACACACACACACACACACACACACACCTGGTCTGACTAGGACACTGAGCTTGTCGATCAGAAAGGTCGGCAGTTCGGCGGTTCGAATCCCTAACACAGGTCTCCTGCATGAGCAGGGGGTTGGACTAGATGACCTCCAAGGTCCCTTCCAACTATGTTACTTTTACACACACACACACACACACATATACTCCAAGATATTTAATGGTTTTGAACGGATTGATATTAGTGCTAGGTACCTCAATGGATAAAGGCACATAACAGGAATTCTTAAGAATACTGTCATTTTGGTTTCAGTGTGATTTATCAACTCCACTTTTCCTGCAGAAAAGGACTTGGGTCGCAGTGAAGCTTTTCTGCTGACTAAAGTGCGCAAGGATAACCGTGAGATCTGTATTAGTTTGACTGAGTAAAGAAGAGCAATGAAATTCTAGTCTGGATAAAGCTTGGATTGACGAAGAATTTTAATTTTTTTTAAAAGAATTGTTGTGTCTTGTCCGCTCTCACTGCAGCCGGGGTCTGCTTATCTGCTCCCGAACACGGAGGAATGTATGCCTCCCGGCCCCAGCCCTGGCTCCATGCCCAAGCAGGCTGCAGAGGAGGGAGCATCCCCCGGCCCCAGCCCTGGCTCCATGCCCAGGCAAACGGAGCAACTAGACCCCTCCCCCTCCTCCACAGCATGTGAGCCTGAGGAAAGTTTACTTCCAACAGCTGATTGGAGTGACCCTCGCATCAGAAGACTGGATAGGCGGAGGCAACAGAAGGAAGGAAGGGGCAGGCCTTAATGAGTGCTGAGTCATGGAGCCACACCCCATGGCCTATATAAAGGATCTGCTTTCTGGCAGTCTCTGAGTCAGGCAAAGTCGAACTTATCTTGCTGAAGTCACTTACTGGTCTCCTGCCTGCTCTGAGGACTTTGCTAGGACTTTGGGCAGAGCTGCAGAGGCAAGCCTGATTCGGATTTCCCTGACCCGGCCGTCAGCGGAGGAGTGGGACACGACAAGAATAGGAACCTAGATACATCTTTTTTCACACCTTTCTGAATTGTTGTGCAAGGGAAGTAAAATATATCCTTCAGCATAGTAATGGATCTGCATAGCATTAAATTTGCTGAGCTTCATGATTTAGGATTAAGGTAAAGGTACCCCTCGCACAAATGTGCTAATCGTTCCTGACTCTAGGGGGCGGTGCTCATCTC
>NC_080543.1:126880558-127023058 GCF_028640845.1 Ahaetulla prasina
ATGACGAATGAGACTTCGTCGAAACGCTGCCAAGACATTTCCAATTTTACACGGAGAAAACCCGAACAACCAAAGACCTATATATATATATATATATACATATATATATTTGTTTTCTGAGGTTTTCGTGGGTGTTTGTATGTAGGTCTTTGATTATTCGGGTTTTCTCCCGTGTAAAATTGGAAATGTCTTGGCAACGTTTCGATGAAGTCTCATTCGTCATCTTCAGGCTTCAGCTTCGTGCTTCTGGGAGCAATGTGTGATCGCAGCTGTTTCTTCCTTTTAACTGCTAGTGGGGGTAGTGCAGCTGCAACATTAGCCATTTCAAACCCCTCCAATCCATACATGCAGCAGACTGACACCCACTATGAAGATGTAGCACCACCACAAAGCCAAACAACAGCTATGCAGCTCACCAGCTCAAATCCCCCTGCAACACAGACTAAATTGAGCACAACCAAGCCCCCACCCAAACAGGACACACCCCCAGCCAATCAGAGCACAAAAAAACCTCCATCCAATCAGAGCACAGCCAAGCTCCCACCCAATCAGTTCAAACCCCCACTAGCAGTTAAAAGGAAGAAACAGCTGCGATCTCACATTGCTCCAAGAAGCACGAAGCTGAAGCCTGAAGATGACGAATGAGACTTCGTCGAAACGTTGCCAAGACATTTCCAATTTTACACGGGAGAAAACCCGAACAACCAAAGACCTACACACACACACACACACACACACACACACACACACACACACACATGGTCCTCTTAGGAATGGGGTGAGGTCAATAGTAGAAAGTTTTTGGTTAAAGCTTTTGGGATTATGAGAAGAGACCACAGAGTCACGTAATGTGTTCCAAGCACTGATAATTCTGTTACAGAAGTCATATTTTCTGCAATCTAGATTGAAGCGCTTAACATTAAGTTTAAATCTATTGGTTGCTCTTGTATTATTGCAATTGAAGCTGAAGTTGTCTTTAACAGGAAGGACATTACAATAGATGATTCTATGAGTTAAACTTAGGTCTTGTCGAAGGCGGCGGAGTTCTAAGTTTTCTAAACCCAGGATTTCAAGTCTGCTGGGATAAGGTATTTTGTTGTTTTCAGAGGAATGAAGAACTCTTCTTGTAAAATATTTCTGGACTTTGATCCTGCCAGCCATTGTCTTTGATCCTGCCAGCCATTGTGCATCCCATTCTTTCTACCCACGTGCAGACACTGGGGATTCTATCCCTTGCTTCCACCAGAGATCACCTGAGGGGGACGCGAGGGGGAAGTTGACAGGTGGACAGATGTAATTTTTCAACACCTCCGAATAAGAGAGGGACACCAGAGCCTTTTGATCGGGAATGGTTCATCGCTGCTGGCTTTCTCTTTCTGAAAATATTCTCTAACCTCCCTCTCTCCGTTGCTGTCAAACCCTCAATGATATTTAACAGTGATCTCACTTTGCATGGGCTCTAGCTCTGATGCCTCTTGACATCTATGTTCCGGTGGTGTTCATAGGAAATCATTCTGAGGACATCATTCAAAAAGAAGCCAGAAGTAAAATTCAGGCACAGGTCCAACGAAATGACACCCAGATACTATCTCATGAGTCCATGCTTATCAGCATAAAAAAAAAACAGTTAGGCTTACCTTGAAAGAAATATGCTTAGCTATGGAAGTAAGAAAAACGAAACAAAACAGAATAATGAAATTGGGAGGGACCTTGGAGGTCTTCTAGTCCAACCGTCTCTGCTCAAACAGGAGACCCGATACTATTTCAGACAAATGGTTGCCCAATTTCTTCTTAAAAGACCTTCAGTTGTTGCAGTACCCACAACTTCTGGAGGCAAGCTGTTCCACTGACTGTTCTAATTGTCAGGAAAATTCTCCTTATTGCTAGATTGGCTCTCTCCTTGATTAGTTTCCATCCATTGTTTCTTGTCCTGCCTTCGGATGCTTTGGAGAATAGGTTGACCCCATGTTGTGTCGTGTCGTGTCGTATCGTGTCATGTCATGTGATACATCACATCACATCACATCACATTACATCATCATATCATATCATATCATATCATTATGAGCCACAGTGGCGCAGTGGTTAGAGTGCAGCACTGCAGGCTACTTCTGCTGCCTGCTGGCTGCCTGCAATTTGGCAGTTCAAATCTCACCGGCTCAAGGTTGACTCAGCCTTTCATCCTTCCGAGGTGGGTAAAATGAGGATCCAAATTCTTGGGGGGCAATATGCTGACTCTGTAAGCTGCTTAGAGAGGGATGTAAAGCAGAGGTCTCCAACCTTGGCAACTTTAAGCCTGGAGGACTTCAACTCCAATTCTGGGAGTTGAAGTCCTCCAGGCTTAAAGTTGCCAAGGTTGGAGACCTCTGCTGTAAAGCACCGTGAAGCGGTATATAAGTCGAAGTGCTAATTCTAATGCAATGGCAGGCTGGCATCTAGCAAAGCAAAGCTGAAGCCCATGATGGCAATTCTGACATCTGGCTTTTATTTTTATTTTTATTTTATTTATTTATGCTGCACAGTGTATATAAGCATAAGCATGAAACAACTATACAACTATACAACAAATTATATACGACAAATTAGTTCTGGCTTGTAAAGAACTATAAAGCGGTACATAAGTCTAAGTGGTATTGTTATTGCTGTATCACACCACACCACACCACACCACACCACACCACACCACATCACATCACATCACATCACATCACATCACATCACATCACATCACATCACATCACATCACATCACATCATATCTCTTATCTCATGAGCAAAACCTGGAGTTGTTTGAGGCAGACTGTGATGAAACCGGTAGTGAAGGAGGAATTCCTGTGCCAATCTCAGCTTTGTGATGCTGTTGTGTAATGGAAACGGGGAGCGGGGAGAGTTGGGAAGAATAATGATGCTCCTTACTGAATTCAGTGGCGCTGATGGATGTGCAGCACTACTCATAAAAACCATATGCACAGAAGTTTCAAGACACTCAAATAATTTATTTGGAGGGAATTCTGCTGCCATGCAAAAGGCAGCTGGTGAGCTAGAAGAAAGCAGCGTAAATCATCTTCCAAGTGAGGAGGGCCGAAAGTATTACAGGGTATTAAGGGGATAAGGAAAAAGTTATTCAGCAATGCGAAGCCCGTTGATGGCACCAGCACCGAATAAAGCAGAGACTTCTGAAGGGAAGGACTTGCTCAAGGAACAGAATCCATTGCTTGAGAATAACAAAAAGGACATCTTAATAAATAAAAAGTACATCCTAGTCAGTTGGGTGCCCTCTCAAATGAAAAGCTACCTGTTAGTCATCGGAACAGACTGTGCTGTGTGCTGATCTTTTCTATGTACAGAAGAAAATAGCTTGTCTATGAAAGTTGGCACATTATCGGAGAGTTCTGGAGTTTGTGGATGTCCAGATCTGGAACAAAGCTCCCAATTGCTCCCAATTCCCCAGATCAATGGCCCTCTCTGAATTGCTCCATTTTGGACTGCATTGTGGTTTAATTTAATATAAAACATTTGCTAGACCAATTCTCGAATACAGTTCAACTGTCTGGAACCCGCACTGCATATCGGTCATTAATATAATGGAACGCCGCCTTCAGTATGACCTGAGCATAGGTCAAAAAATCATCTGCTACAATATCCTGCCTGTCAATGACTACTTCAGCTTCAACCACAACAATACACGAGCATATAATAATACAAACTTAAGGTTAACTGTTCCAAACTCAACTGCAGAAAATATGACTTCAGTAACACAGTTGTTAATGCCTGGAATGCACTACCAGACTCTGTGGTCTCATCCCAAAATCCCCAAAACTTTAACCTAAGATTGTCTACTGTTAACCTCATCCCATTCCTAAGAGGTCTGTAAGGGGCGTGCATAAGAGCACCAGTGTGCCTACAGTCCCTGTCCTAATGTTCCCTTTATTTGAATTCATTTTATGTATTCAATTCATGCTTATACTTATATATATTATCTAATACGTACTCGACAAAATAAATAAAATAAAATAAAATAAAGATTTAAGTTTGATTAGTCTAGAGGAAAGAAGGACTGGTGGGACATGATAGCAATAGTCCAGTATTTGAGGAGCTGCAACAAAGAGGAGGGTGTCAATTTATTTTGCAAAGCACTAGAAGTCAGGACAGGAAACAATGGATGGAAAACTAATCAAGGAGAGAAGCAACCTGGAATCCCTTTAATTGTATTCATTTTATATATTCAATTCATGCTTATACTTATATATATTACCTAATACATACTCGATGAATAAATAGGGCCTCTGTGGCTCAGACTGCTAAAGCAGTCTGTTATTAACACAGCTGCCTGCAATTACTGCAGGTTCTAGTCCCACCAGGCCCAAGGTTGACTCAGCCTTCCATCCTTTATAAGGCAGGTAAAATGATTTTTGGGGGCAATAAGTTGACTTTGTATATAAATATACAAATAGGATGAAGACTATTGCTAACATAATGTAAGCTGCCCTGAGTCTTCGGAGAAGGACGGGATATAAATGCAAATAAAAAAATAAAATAAAATAAAATATTAAAAAATAATCCAAATGGATGTAATTTAAGGGCCAATCATTATTACCCATGGTCTTAACAACAGATTATTTTAGTTCCACGGCCTACAGAGACGTTCCTTGAGAAAGTCAAAGATGATGATGATGATGATTCAGGTGGCATCAGGGAGGGGAGTTTGTTTGGATTTGGGGGGGCGTTTCAGAGAGAAGCACCTGTAACGGTTTGCTGTTTTTTCAGGGGGAAAGAAAGCTTGTCGGTAGAGACTCTTTAAGCCTTTTCCTTCTGGCAATTCTCCCCTCAAGCAGTTTTTGTTCTTTAAAAGTCTGTATCTCTGTCGTTTTTTGTTTTTTTTTCTCCAGCTGAAGCAGAACCAACTGGGAAAAGTTAAGCAATTCCTTTCAGCCTTACCATTCTTTTGCTCCGAGGTGCTAAACCTGCTCTTCGTTTACTTCCATTTGCATTGAGCCCTGGGGAAATAATCACAGTGTCGTTTGGTCCCCAGACTGAAGCTGGCCTTAATTCAATCATTGTTGTCCTTGTTGTTGTTGTTGTTTTTAAATGCAGCAAAGAGATGCAGATCATCTCTGCCAATTGCCAGCCTCTGGGGAATAGCCATTTCAGAATTTGCTTATTCGTATGTAATGTGGATGGATGTGGTTGAAAATGCGCTTGGTCTGCTATATATATATATATATATTTAAATGTAAGAATTGTCTCACTGGATCTGCTCTGCTAGCCGGGTGGTCTGATGTTTTTCACAAGCAGGTTGCAAAAAGTGAGTTCTCTCTCGGTTCGGAGCCTTTGAATTTAGTATTTCCCGTACTGAAACGTGCAATCTGTTATCGACTTTGCCGCCTTCAGCTCAGTGGTCCTTGACTTACGGCCACAATTGAGCCCCACATTTCTGTTGGTAGGTGGGTGAGACAGTTAAGTGAGTTTTGCCCCATTTTATGACATTTCTTGCCACAGCTGTTCAATGAATCACTGCAATTGTTCAGCTGGTAACACGGTTGACAAGTGAACCTGGCTTCCCCATTGACTTTGCTTGGCAGAAGGTCACAGATGTCATCACCTGACCTCAGGCTACTGCAATTGTCATGAATACATGGTGGCTCAGTGGCTAAAGACACTGAGCTTGTCGATCAGAAAGGTCGGCAGTTCAGCAGTTCGAATCCCTAGTGCCACATAACGGGGTGAGCTCCCGTTACTTGTCCCAGCTTCTGCCAACCTAGCAGTTCGAAAGCATGTAAAAAATGCAAGTAGAAAAATAAGGACCTCCTTTGGTGAGCTCCCGTTACTTGTCCCAGCTTCTGCCAACCTAGCAGTTCGAAAGCATGTAAAAAATGCAAGTAGAAAAATAAGGACCTCCTTTGGTGGGAAGGTAACAGCATTCCATGCGCCTTTGGTGTTTGGTGTTTAGTCATGCCGGTCACATGACCATGGAGATGTCTTCAGACAGTGCTGGCTCTTCGGCTTTGAAAAGAGATGAGCACCGCCCCCCATATGCCCCCCATAAAGGGCAAACTTTACCTTTATATATATATAATTTTTAAAATTAATTTTCTATTAATTACATTTCTTAGTGCTTAATAAACATCGTGTTTTCTGGGTATTTAATTTGATTAGCACTACGGATTCCACTCTTACTCTCCACCCTTTTTTCCAACCACTGGTAAAAGAAGTTTCCATGTTTGATAATATTCTGTGTCTTCTTTCTCTCTAATTTTCAATGTGCATTGAAAATTCAAGTGTGTGAATTTTGACCGTGTGACTATGGGAATACTACAATGGTCATAAAGTGTGAAAACTGGTCAGAAGTCACTTTTTTTCCAGTGCTGTTGTAACTTTGAACAGTCACTAAATGAATGGTTGTAAGTGGAGAACTACCTGTATTATCACCAGGGCTCTCAACGGAAGGCAAACAGATCACTCAGTTACTTTCCTGTGCTTGTGTGTTATTATTATGTTTAATTGACTTCAGTGCTTGCTCGCAAATTCATTTTTTGTTGTCCTCTTTGACAGTAGCATGAGAAGGACTTGGCACAATTGAGTCATCATAGATTAAGTGCCAGAGATGAAAAATATGGGTTGCTGTTTTTGTTTTTTTTCCTGTCGTACGGAATCATCCTGTCTCTATGAACTCTGGTCTGGGTTGATCATATAGATCACAACAAAGCATAGTTCGATACATCGCTGCCATCAAACTTTGTTCTTAACAACTCTCCTTACGCAGTTGCCGGCTAAACAAATCATGGAGTCAGTTTTGAAAGAAAAGACATAAGAAATGCCTACATTGAAAGAGACTAAAAATGTAATTTTTTTTTAAAAAAAATGTTGTATTAACTTCACTTTTCATAAAGATCAGATAAAGATAAACCTTTATTGTCATTGTTTTACTGTGAGCACACCTGTCCACACTAAAAATGAAATTCTGTTACCTGCTCTCAAAATAGAATAGAATAGAACAGAACAGAACAGAACAGAATGGAGCAGAGCAGAGCAGAACAGAACGGAGTGGAGCGGAGCAGAGCGGAGCGGAACAGAACAGAACAGAACAGAATTCTTTATTGGCCAAGTGTGATTGGACACACAAGGAATTTGTCTTAGGTATATATGCTGTCAGTGTATATAAGGAGAATAAAATATTTTCATCAAGAATAAAAAGATACAACACTTAAGTGATAGTTAAGGTTACTAATAAGCTATCAAATCATACTAGGAAACAAATAAAAACAATATAAATTGAAAGATACAAGCAACATAGTTATAGTAATAAGTGGGAAGAGATAAATACTAGTAAGGAAGAGAAGAATAGTAGTAATACAGTCTTAGTAAATTATTTGACAGTGTTGTGGGAAAAGGAAGTATATATCTACACCAGTGGTGAAATCCAAATTATTTTACTACTAGTTCCATGGGCGTGGCTTAGTGGGTGTGGTGTGGCTTGGTGGGCATGGCTTGGTGGGCATGGCAGGGGAAGGATACTGTAAAATCTCCATTCCCACCCCACTCTGGGACCAGCCAGACGTGGTATTTGCCAGTTCTCCATACTACTCAAAATTTCTGCTACTGGTTCTCTGAACTGCTCAAAATTTCTGCTACCGGTTCTCCAGAACCTGTCAGAACCTGCTGGATTTCACCCTGATCTACACATACACAATCTACATATACCTATGCTATATATAACATGTGACTGCGACCAAGGGAGATTGACAGTTATTTTGTATTTCTTCCATTTGCGAATAATCGCACCGTTGTCACCTTCTCACTGTCAGAGTTTGTTGTAGCATATCCGACCAGCACACAAGTAAATAAACTTCAGCAGGATTCAATTATACATAAGAAACTTCTTTATATAAAATACCATACAGCAGAATTCAGCATACTAATCAGGAACACAGAAGTAATAGTCATAGAAGCAAGTCATCATCGAGTAGAGAGATACAGAGGCTAATATATTGTACAGAGGCTGAATTTACAGAAGCCAAACCAACTCTTATATACAGTTCAGCAAGTCTAAGCCACATCCAGACTCCAAACTGTCTCTTATGACCCCATACAAATAAATACTATGTTTCAGTTTCCAAACAGTCCCCATTGGCTGATCTGTTTCCATGTCTATTCCAGTTTATGAACATTCACACTCTGACACTCACCAAGCTGCTTGGTGATAGTCATATAGCCCATTCCAGCCTTATGTAGTTCTACAATCTTGTCCCTGACATCCTTGGACAGCTCTTTGGTCTTGGCCATGGTGGAGAGTTTAGAATCTGATTGATTAATTGTTCCTATGGACAGTTGTCTTTAATAAAGGTAAGAAGCTGAGATTAACAGCACTCCCTTTAAGAGAGTGCTCCTAATCTCAGTTCATTACCTGTATAAAAGATGCCTGGGAGCCAGAAATCTTGCTAATTGACAGGGGATCAAATACTTATTTCACTTATTAAAATGCAAATCAATTTATAACTTTTTTGAAATTCAGCATTTTTTTTAGTTGTTATTCTGTCTCTCTCACTGTTAAAATACACCTACCATTAAACTTATAAACTGATCATTTCTTTCTCAGTGGGCAAATGTACAACATCAGCAGGGGATCAAATACTTTTTTTGCTCATATATACGTGTTGTATGTATATGTGTGTGTTTATGTATTTATCTATATATGTCTGTGTGTGTTTGTATGTATGTGTGCATGTGTGTATATATATATATATACACACACAAAACATGCATACATATATACACACATACATACACCCCTTGCTCAAGCATCACTTATATGATATGTCCTGGATAGAAGGAAGTGAAGTACCAATAATTTTTTCTGCTGTCCTCACCACTCTCTGCATTGCCTTATTGTCCAAAGCAGTAATGCTTCCAAACCTGATGGTAATGCAATATGACAGAATGCTCTCGATCGTCCCTCTACAGAAAGTGGTAAGGACAGAGAAAGGAAGATGTGCTCTTCTCATGCGATGCAGAAAAGGCAGGCACAGCTGTGCCCGCTTCACCAGTGTCATGTGGACACTTAACATAAGGCAACTCCTAGCAATGTAACTTAGGCTTGGAGGCTATGTTGCATCAGGAACTAGTTGTACTCACATAGATCTTTGGAAAATATCTGTCATTTGGCATGAGTCAGGTGGCAAATAAATTTCAAAATAAGTAAGTGAATGAATGAATGAATGACTCTGAGTTTTCAAGGTGAACCTGGAAATCTGAAGGGAATATCTTAGATAGAAGAAGATAGTGATATATCATTTCCATATTGCTACCAAAAACCTACAGGAATGTATCTTGAAGGCACCTGCAGTTGGAAAGAGTTTATCTTTCATGTCATGACCTCATAAAATAAAATTATAATTGATACAGAAATGGCAAAAGAGATCAAGGCACATAAAAAGGATTAAAACATTTATTCCTCCTTAGTTACAATGAATTAAAATAACCACCTGCGAAAAACCTTTATTCTGAGCTATATAATAGTTATATGGGTGCATATTTATAACAAAGGAAGAAATTAATAAGTACGCAAGAAAGAAAGAAAAATGACTCTAGTGAACATTTTTGAATGGATTTATCAAATTTATCTTTGACAGATCACTGTAGATTTATGGGCCCAAATGTTCCCTTTTCAGAACATTAAAAACGTGGTTTTCAACACTGTGTATAATGTACATGTATTCTGGAAGAAAAAACTACCTATTCCTAGGGAGCGTATAGTTAAAAATGGATGGCACGTTGATAGGGCTTTTCCTTCTGAATCTGCAGTCTGACAGAGAAACAGGCAACTAATCTACAGCTATAAAATGAGAACCTAGGAAAATTTAAGATGAGCCGTTTTTCTTTCTCCCAAGACCAGCGTATTTCATTTGCAAAGCTCCAGATGTTTACTAGATGGTACAAGAAAAGTGTTATGGATTTCTTTACCGCACTCTGGATTTTGGCCAGCCAGGTGTGGCAGCGTAACAGAACCTGCAAGAAAGCCTTTTATGAAATGCCTTGAAAGAATCTTAATCTTTTGCTATTGTTTTCAGAAAGCCAGAGGTTTTCCTCACTTCTATTGTCCTGTCATCAATATTTTTCCCATTTAGACTGACCCTAAAAAGAAGAACGCTCACACTTTATCAAATGAACACCAAATGTTTTTGAAATGCTTTTAGGCCGTGGCTAGTACTCTCAGAACAATTTGTCATCCCATTCAGCTAATTCCTAGGGAGTTTTACCGAAGACCGGATAGCTCTAAATAGACACAACTAGCTTTCCCTTCTCTGGTAACCATTAGGCATGCTAGCAACAAGAAAAGTAAATAAATACAAAGGGAAAGAAAAAGACATTCTTATAGATAGATGGAGAGCTGAATACCTTTTGAAGTTTTCCTTTGATCAAAAGAAAGAATGACACAGCTTTATTATTCTCAGGCATTCTCAGACATGTGGAATTGCTCCATAAAGCATTCCCATATAAGCAATCAGATAAAAACAAAACGAAACCAAAAATGGAATGGTAAAATAGCAATAGCACTTAGACTTCTATACTGATTCATCGTGCTTTGCTGCCCTGTCTAAAGTGGTTTACAGAGTCACCATAATGCCCCCGACAATCTGGGTCCTCAATGGATGGAAGACGGAATCAACCTTGAGTTGGTGAGGATTGAACTCCTGGCTGTGGGCTTAGTTAGCCTGCAATACTACTGTCGTGTCCCACTCCTCCTCTGACGGCCGGGTCTGTAAAGTCTGTATCAAGTGTGGCCACGAAGCCTCTGCAGCTTTGCCAAAGTCCTGTCAGAGTTCTCAGGGCAGGCAGGAATCCAAGGTGTGACTTCAGCAACCAGATTAGACTTTGCCTGACTCAAGGAATGCCAGAAAGCAGATCTTTTGTATAGGCCATGGGGTGTGGCTCCATGACTCAGCACTTATCCAGGCCTGCCCCTCCCTTCCTTTTACTGACGTCGCCTCTCCATTCTCTGGAAGCGGGGATCTCTCCACCCTTTGTCTGCCTGCCCAGCTGCTGGCAATTCTAGCTCATGACTGGCTTCATGCTCATCATGCTCACACACTGTGGGGTGGAGGTTTATTTGCTCAGTCTGTCCGGGCATGGTGCCAGGGCTGGGGGTTGGAGGCATGCCAGGCCATTCGTCTTGCTCAGTCTGTCCGGGCATGGTGCTAGGACAGGGGGCTGGAGGCATGCCAGGCCATTCATCTGCACTATCAGTCTCTGGCTGAGATAGCAGGAGATGGGAGGGGCCCGGCTGCAGAGAGGAGGGCGGGCGAGGCACAACAACTGCATTCTAACTAGCGGTGGGTTTCACATTATATTACTACCGGTTTGCTGCGCTCACACCCAGTTCGTGCACGCGCCTGCCTTCTGCACATGCACTTTGCTCTCTTGCGCGTCTTCTGTGCATGCACCCGGCCTCAAAAACGTGCCTAAATAGGATGGCATAGAGCCAAGGCCTCTGATTCTAACCAGTGCACCACCATGGCTCCTATGTAATTTAACTTTTAGCATCTGTATTTTTTGTTATAAGTCAAAAGTAGGCTGATTTTTGGTTTGAAGGAAAAAAGACCTGAAGCAATGGATGGAAGGCTGAATCAACTTTGAGCCGGTGAGGATCAAACTCCTGGCTGTGGGCAGAGTTACCCAGCAAAACTTCATTCTAACCACTGCACCAGCACCGCTCCTATGTAATTTAACTCGTAGCATTTGTAATGCTTTTATAAGTCAAAAGCAGTCTGATTTTTGGTTTGAAGGAAGAAAGACCTGAAGCATTTTCAGTTACTTGCAGCAGGTTCTATCCAATTTTTGAGATATAGAAGTATCTTTAGACTTGGAAGTTTATAGGTCCTCAAGATTTTGCAAGAGTGTATATTTTTTTATTTTAAGATTGTGAGTGGAATATTGGCGAGACAAAGGAGTTTGCCTGGGAAGGCCATGAAATGGTCTGTCCTCCCGTGGATTGAATGTAAATATAATCGTGCATCATAAATCTTATATACAGAGCATCTATACCACATTATAAAGGGACACGGTGGATTAGTGGCTAAGACGCTGAGCTTGTCAATCGAAAGGTTGGCATTCCAGCAGTTCGAATCCCTAGTGCTGCCATGTAACGGGGTGAGCTCCCGTTACTTGTCCCAGCTTCTGCCAACCTAGCAGTTCAAAAGCACGTAAAAAATTCAAGTAGAAAAATAGGGACCACCTTTGGTGGGAAGGGAACAGCGTTCCGTGCGCCTTTGGCATTGAGCCATGCTGGCCACATGACCAAGGAGACATCTTTTGACAGCGCTGGCTCTTCGGCTTTGAAACGGAGATGAGCACTGCCCCCTAGAGTCAGGAACAACTAGCACGTATGTGAAAGTGGAACCTTTCCCTTTATCTATACCACATTATAGATATAAACATACGAAGAACAGTTGCAGGAATTGGGTATGTCAAGTTTAATGAAAAAAAGGACTAGAGGAGACATGATAGCAATAGTCCAATATTTGTAGGGCTAGATGGTCAAACTATTTCCCAGAACACCCAAAGAAAAGACAAAAAACAGTGGGTGGGAACTAATCAAGGAGAGAAGCAACCTAGAACTAAGGATAAAATTTCCTAATGGTGAGCACAATAAACCAATGGAATAGCTTGCCTTCAGAAGTTGTGAGTGCTCCATCACCGGAGGCATTCAAAAACAGACTGGACAACTATTTGTCTAAAGTGGTATAGGGTCTCTTGCTCGAGCAGGGAGGTTGGACTAGAAAATCTCCAAGGTCACTTTCAAATCTGCTATTCTATGTTCTGTTCTGTTTCTATACATACTTAGGGTTCTCTTTGTCTGGCTAGACAAAATTAGTGGGGAACACATTTGTTCTTTAAAGAATTTGTTCTTTAAAACAACTTGAAAATCATCTGCTATTTTTGCTGAAGTTTTCGTGAGGATCACAGGGAAGCGGACAATTAAGCTGCAGGGAACTTTTAAGCGTCTAAATACAGTACGCAAAGTTGTTTAGCAATGATGTGAGAGTCATTTATTTGCCAATGACTTCACAATGAAGTTAATACTTCCTAAATGCGCTCATGGACTTGAATGCTAATATTTCCAAGATGTGTATGTGAACTGAAATGTTAGTAGATAATGTTATCAATGCGGGTTTTTTTTCCCCTTCTAATTTGAATGATTGAATTGACAAATAAAACCGCCATGTGGAAGAATATAAGAAGCACACCTGGACTATATGCAGAGGTGGCTTTCAGCCAGTTTGGACCGGTTTGCCTGAACCGGCAGCGGAAATCGCAGGTGGGCCCGCCGTCCACCCCTCCATCCACCCTGGCTCTATGCCATCTTATTTAGCTACATTTTTGAGGCTGGGCGCATGTGTGGAAAGTGCGCTTGTGAGCAAAGCCCATGTGTAGAAGTCCGGGAGCATGTGTGGAAGGCAGACATGTGCACAAACAGGGTGCGCACACACACAAAGCAAGTGTGCCCACGCGGGGGGGGGGGGCAAACCGGTAGTCACATAATGTGAAGCCCACTGCTGACTATATGCATATTAAGGGGAAAGTATGCACAGAAGCAATTGCTAGAGGGCTACTACTATAGAAGGACTAGGGGAGACATGATAGCAGTTCCAATATCTCAGGGGTTGCCACAAAGAAGAGGGAGTTAAACTATTCTCCAAAGCACCTGAGAGTAGAACAAGAAGCAATGGGTGGAAACTCATCAAGGAGAGAAGCTACTTAGAACTAAGGAGAAATTTCCTGACAGTTAGAACAATCAATAAGTGGAACAACTTGCCTACAGAAGTTGTGAATGCTCCAACACCGGAAATTTTTAAGAAAATGTTGGATAACCATTTGTCTGAAGTGGTATAGGGTTTCTTGCCTGGGCAGGGGGTTAGACTAGAAAACCTCCAAGGTCCCTTCCAACTCTGTTATTGTTGTTGTTGTTGTTGTTGTTGTTGTTGTTGTTGTTGTTGTTATTAGAAAGTTTCCATAAATGTATTCAACGTTTTATAAAGAGATGTGCATCTTAAGTTTGTTTGGGGGAAAATTAGCTCTGACTAACCATATCAAAGGTTGGGAGGGGCAGATATGAGAAAGAGGCACACAGAGAGACACGAAACCGAGCTATTTACCTTTTACAATTTTCTAGTTTCTGGTGATTTCCTCGCTGTATTCCTCCACACGTGCCCAAATAAGAAGTGATTTATTTTTATTTATTTATTTTGCTTAAAAGCTTGTGGTATTTTAATATGGAATAATTTAATATGGAAGCTCAGCAGATGAATCAGGCTTTGAGTTCAGAAGCTATTTCCCATTTTTTTCAGGGTGGTTTCTAACTAGGAGAGAAGAAAGACCAAAAGTAAATATTAACCAAAATTATTTGTGGTCAGCTTGGGGAACAAAAAGATATTTTAAAAAATGGGAGAAATTGAGAGAGAGAGAGAGAGAGAGAGAAACAGAGAGAGAGAGAGAAAGAGAAACACACACATGGAGAGAGAGAGTAGTTTTCCCCAACTGAAAATATTAGATGGGAACATTTTGTGTCTCTCTATGTGTTTCCTTATTCTTCATGTAATTTATACATCAAACTTTCCAGTCTTTCCAGGCACTTGTTGAAATGACACACTTCAGAAGTCGCCACCTTTTTCATTTCAACAAGCATTTGTCTCACTTAATTATTACCAAACTGCAAAATTTCCCAAGCGCTAAATTGTTTTCTGCAGTAACATCCACCTCTTCAGATGCTTCTGTGAAAATACTGGGCTCAGCTCAAGCCCATGGCATGTCTTTGGGCTTAACGCTCAGGAGCTTAAGCCTTCTACAACCTGCTGGTAAGCTACTCGTACCAAGTTAAATGTTGTTGTTTTTTTCTCCCAAAAGTCAATTTACACTTGAACTGCAAAACGGTTCTCATGGAACCCATCCAGTTCTCCTAAGGCAAAGGAATGCTTTGAATGTTCTGATGATGATGGAGCTCAATAGTTTAGCTTGTGTTGCTACTCATTTCAGAAAAAGTAGTCACATAAGCTGTTAAAAGCTGATGTTTCCTTTTGAGACAATGGGAGGTTAAATTAAGTTAACGTTGTCTGTACTCATTATTAAAACTTTAAAATGAAGATGACACAAAGCTGGGAGATTCACAAGCTAGATGATAAATAGATAGATAGATAGATAGATAGATAGATAGATAGATAGATAGATAGATAGATAGATAGATAGATAGATAGATAGAATGAATGAACTACTCAAAATTTCCGCTACCGGTTCTCCAGAACTGGTCAGAACCTGCTGGATTTCACCCCTGGGCAGAAGGCTATATCTAAATTTGTGTGGCAGGGGAAAAATCCACGAGTTAAGTATAAGGTGTTATAAGCTGCAAAGAGGAAGAGGAGGACTGATCCCACGTGATATGAAATTGCATTTTGCAGCTTGCTGTTTGTTTGGAAGAAAGTGGTGTTGCTTGCTGAGAAATAGAAATCTTCAAGAATTAGAAGAAGAGGACCTGAGATTTGGGTGGCATGGATATTTGTGGCATGACAAAGTCCAGGTTAATGTCCCAAATCTGTGTTGTTGTTTTTTTCCAGGATGCAACTGAACTTTCTTGTTTTTTTCTTTGAAGACATTTTGCTTCTCATCTAAGAAGCTTCTTCAGCTCTGATAGGATAGTGGGGAATGGAAGGATTTATATTCCTTGTAGACAGCTGGTCATTTGCATCCATTTAGAGGGTTGTTGAAGCACTTGGAGATTTAACTGTATCCTCAGGGTCACTTGAGTAGTACTCCTGGTTCCTGGTGACCCTGAGGACACAGATAAACCTCCTAGTGCTTCAAGGACCCTCTAAAAGGATGCAAATGACCAGTTGACAATAAATCCTTCAATTCCCCACAATCCTGTCAAAGCTGAAGAAGCTTCTTGAATGAGAAGTGAAACATCTTCAAAGAAAAAAAACACAAGAAAGTCCAGTTGCCTCCTGAAAAAGCACCTTGGGACAGCCATGACCGAGAATCTCTAAAGACTTTAAGCCAATAAAGTATAAATGTTTTTTTTAAAAAAACTGTCTTCAAATACCAATGTCCTCAGGGAGCTGTTTCCATTCAGAATTTAACTGCTGATTTGTAAAGATCAATTTACTCCCCATCTTTTGGGTTCATAACCCAAATTGCTATTAAAACTTCATCGTCATCTTTATTATGCAGTTAAAAGAATAGAAATTTGATTAAAAATGAATCTTTACACTTTATGGTAAAGGAGCTCGTAAGGACCAGGTGTCACTTATGGCTATAAAAATAAAATTTAGAAGTTAGTTTTAACAAAAGCAAATAATTGGAAGAAAAAATAATGGCAATACTGAAATTAGGGATATTCTTCCTTACTGTATAATGTGATATCTTCTTAATGGTCATTTTTAGTTCTTTGATTGTTTTGATCAAAAGACAGATTATATGTTGGATAAGAGGTATGTCACCTTCCTTCAATGTTGTGGTGTTTAATGTAAAATACCTGTGGAAATGAAGCAACAGCTGGAATCACATTTAAATAATTTGTAGGACAGTAAATAGTTATTCACAGTAGCCACACACAACTGATCTATATAATTATCATGTTAAGGATGAACTAAATGAAATATATAGTACTACTCCCAGCAAGAGAAGAACAGCTAAACAGGAATTAGCAACATTATATAAACAATCAATGTAGTAGCCAAGGAACAGTTGTGAAGTTATATGCTTTTCTGTCTTGATTTTCCTTTGAGGGAGCGTTTTCTTATTTATTTGGAAGACATATTTCCTTCCTTTATTTCAATAGGTCTATGGAGATTCTCAGTCAACTTCTTGGATGAGAAGCAAAACATCTTCAAGAAAAACAAAGGAACTCCAGCTGTCTCTTGAGAACATACCTTTAGGACTTTATTTCAATAGTTCAAAAAAGTTTTTATAGCACTCCAGTGTCTGTGGAAATTCTCAATCATTGAGCTCAAGGTTGTCCTAAAGGTGCTTTTTCCAAAAGGCAACTGGACTTCCTTGTTGTTGTTGTTGTTTGCTTGGAAACATTTTGCTTCTCATCCAAGAAGCTTCTTCAGTTCTCTGAAGTTTTCTTCTTCTCTGAAGAACTGAAGAAGCTTCTTGGATGAGAAATGAAATATTTTCAAGAGGGAAAGAGAAGAAAGTCCAGTTGACTTTTGGAGGAAGCACCTTTGGGATGGCACTATGACCTGCAATATTTTCCATCATTTGGTGGAATGGGGTGTAGTAGTCCCAGGAAAGAAGGATTGGTCCAAAATTGACCACAGTCTGAGCTTCCACAGCTGGTCTAGCTTGTTCTAGTCTGACATCTAAACATGATGTCATTCTGGAATACTTCTTCTCAAGGATCAAGGTGTGTTTTCAGGGCTCCCAAAGTGTAAGAACATTATCGTGTCAATGAAAGATACTTTTCGATGACATCTTTGAAAATGGTGGCCTTGTTAGGTCAAGAGAACCAAGTGTGTCTTTGTGGGTCATATCAAATGCCCACTTTGGCCATTTTCCACAGGAGGCCTGCTTTTAAACTGGTCCACTTATACCCTTAGAATATTTAAAATATTATTTATTAGCAGGAGTGATAGGGCCCTTTAACCAGAGGTGGGCTGCTCCCAGTTCACAGCGAACCAGTAGTTAAGATTCGGTGCAGTTTGGTGAACCGGCAAATCCCACCACTGGCTGCCCCCACCCCTGTTTTCTAGGCCATTTTTTTGAGCCTTTTGGGCCATTTTTTGCTCCAAAAATGGCCAGAAAATGGCCCGGAAAATGGTCCAGAAAACAGCCTGAAAAAGGCCCAAAAATGGCCTGAAAATGGCCCCAAAACGGCTTGGAAACATCCCAAAAAACAGCCTGAAAACAGCCCGAAAAATGGGTTAGTTAAATGCATTAACTAATGCCGGCCATGTTGGTTTAGCATAGTTTTATCTTTTACTTGCTAACGCTAGTTGCAGAGCTAGATATTGCTACGGTTTTAAGCTTAACAGCTTTTGCACTGTATTCTTTTGGGGAAAAAAAGTTATATAAATTCGGGACAGTGCACAAGCCGCGGTGTGGCTCAGGCTGTAAGATAGCCTGTTATTAAACACAGCTGCCTGCAATTACTGCAGGCTTGAGTCCCACCAGGCCCAAGGTTGACTCAGCCTTCCATCCTTTATAAGGTAGGTAAAATGAGGATCCAGATTGTTGGGGGGGCAACAAGTTGATTTTGTATATAAATATACAAATAGAATGAGACTATTGCCTTACACAATGTAAGCCGCCCTGAGTCTTCGGAGAAGGGCGGGATATAAATGTAAAAAATATATATATATTATGGTTGGAAGGAATTGAGAAGGGCTTTAGGATCCAGGTTGTTTTGAAACCAAACAGGTGAATTTGATAGCAAACCTTTCTAAATCATAGTTTGGAAGGAGCTAAGCTCCTGTTTCTAATTTAAAACCTATAATAATTTATTAATAAAAAAATCACCATGTTCTCCAGCAGAACATGAAGGGGATTCTTTTGCTGGAACTGCCTATCTCATTTAACCTTCTTCCTAGAATTTGTAGGATTCTGTTACAGGACTACCACCCCATGCCCAATTGCTTTCCAGAGAAGGGAGCATTATTGAAAATATTCTGGAGCCTTCCATTGATACGCAGTTTGGCGGTCATTAAACTTTTATCGTGATGTTTGCAGAAAGGGCTTACATATTTATTTTATCAGAATATTCTGGGAGGCAGGAGGCAAAAAAAAAGAGACCGAGCAGGCTGAGAGCCAGAAAAGGAATCAAAATTACATTCCCTTATAATTTAAATGTAGGGCTGAAACCTTCCTCTTCTTTCTCTCTCTCTCCCCCTCTCTCTCTCCCTCTATCTTTCTGCGTCCCTCTCGCTCCATCTACTGCTCTCCCTCTGCCCCTCTCTCCATCCCTCTGCCTTTCTCTTCTCCCCTCTCTCTCCCTCCCTCTCTCTTCCCCCGCTCTTTCCATCTCTCTTTCGCTCCCTCTGCCTCTCTTTCCCTCCTTCTCTCCCTCCCTCTGTCCCTCCCTCTTTTTCTCTCTCCTTCCCTCCATCTGTCTGCCTCTCTTTCTCTCCCACTCCCTCCCTCTCTACTTCTGCCTCTGCCTCTCACTCCATCCCTTTCTCTGCCTCTCTTTCTTCCTCCTTTCCTCCTTCTATCCCTCCCTCCCTCTCCTCCCCTCTCTCTGTCACACACACACACACACACACACACACACACACACACACACACACACACAAACTGCAAGCATTGATATTTATCTACTCTTGTTGATTTCAGCATTTGCTCCCTCAAGCCTGCAGGTAGTTCACCGTCCTGTATTAGCAGCAGTAGTTCAAGCTATTTTTTGCATTATATCATTTTCATATCCTTCTCCTGGAAGGCAGATATTAATCAGCAGGTGCCACTAAGAGCTGAAGCAAAAACAGGAAAGGAAAGGAGGGGGGGGAAGAAGACAGCCAGCTATTGATTATGAAGTTGACTTACCAAGGGTCAGAATATCCGATTAGCAGGTTCATAAACTGCATGGCTTTGGCTGGCTAGAAAACAAATGGAAATTCATTTAGCTGTAGCTGACTATGACATTTCTACATTGTGTTAATATATACATATATATATTTATAGCGGCTGATACCAGCAAATCACATACTGGGGGACAGGGTCTAAAATACCCTGCAAGAGAACTGTTCATGCTTCCAAAGATGGAAATTAATTACACAATTAATGGCTTTCACCAGGCCCAGAGTAAATATACTTAGAAATCTACCTCATCTCCATCATTGAAGTGCATACTTTGGGGCTTAGTAATGGGCCCTTGGTTTCCCCTGCGTTTAATTCAATTTCTTCCACCCTTTGCATGCATTTAGATTAGCCATGGGCTTGAGTTAATGAAGAGGAGATTCGCGCAAATGCCTGGGTTACCGGTTCTTGGAGATCTGAAACAAAAGTCTTACCGAGAAGCTGAAAATATTTCTCTACGTTTAAATGCTGTCAGTATCCCCTTCATGGTGATCTTTCTGTAATATTTTCTCTTATTGCTACACACCGCAAATATTGTCCCTGATTTAGTATTTTAGAGACTATTTACAATATTAGTTCCCGGGAAATGTGATTACATGCAGATGTATATACAGTCAAATCTGAATTTATATATTTGCTTACTTATTATTTATGTTTCAAGGCTGCCCAAGGCCATAGTAACCCTAGACAGTTTATACATTTTAAATAAATATACATATTCATAGCAATAAAGGAGAATGTTCGTAACTCAGGGTTGAGATGAAGGGTTCTTGGTGCTCTCTGAGCTTGGTTGTTTTGTCGCAGACGTTTCATGACCCAAACTAAGCAATATCATCAGAGCACTGATGATGTTGTCTAGTTTGGGTCATGAAATGTCTGCAAGGAAACAGCCAAGCTCAGAGAGCATCAAGGACCTTACATATAGTCATACATAGGAGTTCTCCACTCCTCTGAATACAACAAAGTAGCTTATGCTACCAGATTTGGAATCCTGGGTTTAGAAAATTTAGAACTCCGCCGCCTTCGACATGACCTGAGTTTAACTCATAGAATCATCTATTACAATGTCTTTCCTGTCGAAGACTACTTCAGCTTCAATTGCAACAATTGAAGCTCAATGTTAACCGCTCCAATCTTGATTGCAAAAAATATGACTTCAGTAACAGAGTTGTTAATGCTTGGAATACACCACCTGACTCTGTGGTCTCTTCCCAAAATCCCCAAAGCTTCAACCAAAAACTGTCTACTATTGACCTCACCCCATTCCTAAGAGGTCTGTAAGGGGCATGCATAAGAGCACAAACGTGCCTACCGTTCCTGTCCTATTGTTTCCTTTCATTATATCCAATTAATATAGTCATTACATACTTATACTCATATATATGCTTATATATTGTACAATTATTTCATGCTTATGCTTATATATATATGTGTGACAAAATAAATAAATAAATAAATACCTACAAAGTATGTCAAAGAAAAAAGAAGACAGTTGGCCAGAAGACACACCCAAAAAGACCAAACAGGGAGAAAAGACATTTGTGTTATCAATGTTTATTTTATTAATTTACAATATCTACCCTGTTTTCCTGAAAATAAGACCTTCCTGGAAAGTAAGCCCAATCGGGCTTTTGAACACATGCGCTAAACTAAGCCCTCCCCCAAAATAAGCCTTCTCTGAAAAGTGCAGCCAGTCCCCACCATTTCCTCTGGTTAGGGTTAGGGAGACTGACCTTATCTGGAAATCAGGTAAGATAGCAAGAGGAGCCCTGTCTTGCTCCAAACACCTCAAAATAATAAGAGCTCCTCAAAAATAAGGCCAAGACCTTATTTCAGGGTTTTAAAAAATAGGGTCTTATTTTCAGGGAAACACGGTATATAAAAAAGCCTTCTTATGCAATTTACAACTGTAATAATTAAAGAAGACATGAACAGTCACCAAGCACACCTATTCGAAATGAAACTTAAGGTCAGCATTAAGTTTCAAACAAGACAGAATTAATTGCCAGACTGAGTTTAAAATTTTGCTGGAAAATCAAGCTTAAACTATTTTCCTAAATATGATAAATTTAAGAGAGGATATAGATTCCAAGGATGAATAGTTTTCAAGAGGTTCAGGAAAGGCATGAAAGGGTATGCCATAGGAGGAGTGGAAAACAGTTAGAGAGAAATAAGGAAAAAAAAACCTGTTTTCAAATCTTATATAGGCAAGACACCAGATTAAAAACTGACAGCCAGCAACCAATGATATTATCTAGTTAGGGTAATGAAACATCTGCAAGAAAACAAGTTCAGAGAGCACCAAAGATCCTGCATTTGAACCCTGAGCTACACATATTCTTGTGTGTGTGTGTGTACATGCTTATATATATGTAGCAGTGGTGGAATCCAATTTTTTTTACTACCGGTTCTGTGGGCATGGCTTGGTGGGCATGGTAGGGGAAGGATACTGCAAAATCTCCATTCTCACCCCACTCCAGGGGAAGGATACTGCAAAACCTCCATTCCCATCCCACTCTGGGGCCAGCCAGAAGTGGTATTTGCCAGTTCTCCAAACTACTCAAAATTTCCGCTACTGTTTCTCCTGAACCTGTCAGAACCTGCTGGATTTCACCCCTGGTATGTAGGCATCTCAGGATAGCATGTTGGATACACACGTAGGTTTTGGCAGTGTTTACGCCCATTCACGTCTAAGTCTTTCCAAAAATAAATAATTATAGTCCATCAACCTTTCGAACGGTAAAGTCAAAGCCATCGGAGTGCATGTATGTAATTATGGTGCCAAAATGATTTACTTTCGCTTCTAGAGACCTAACATTTGCCCCTCAAATTAACAGCTTTGAAGTTTGCCAATATGTTTCATCTCAGATGCTCTCACTTTGGTTTTAATGGCTTGGCTATTACCGTTCTGCTAGCTAATTAGGAGAGCTTTCCGGGTACCCAAATGTAAGGTCCTTTGGTAAGCCCTTGCCTCTGCTCAGGCATTAGAAAAACCTGCTGACTTCAGCTAAGGCCTTTCTGCCTCTTTTTGATAGATGAAATTCTGAATCCCGTTGCCCTTTCAAACGGGGTGATGGGCCAACGATGCAAACTCTAAACAGAATTACTTTTCCTCCAGCAGTTTGTCCCGAGGTCCATAATAACTTAAGTAACCATTTTAATCACTTGAAGTGACTGACATCATACTGACAGAAACCCCAGGAGATGCCAAGAAGCCAAACAAAGTTAAACTCACAGATGTATTTCAGAGCAAAATGAATAATAGAAGAAGGATTAAACATGTCAATCGAGGGTTGTTGTGGTTTTTTTTTTGTGTTTTTTTTTTTAGTTGTCATCCAGAATAGTAAGAGAATAAGACCCCTGACATCCTGGACATAAACTGTTTCAACTCCTACCCTCAAAACGACGATATAGAGCATTGCACACCAGAACAACTAGACCCAAGAAGAGTTTTTTCCCCGAACGCTATCACTCTGCTAAACAAATAATTCCCTCAACACTGTCAAACTATTTATTAAGTCCTTTCCCTCTGATATTTTTTTTTTTCTGCTGAGGATATGCAGGCTCCATTTGCTGTGTTAAAGATAATACAGATAGATCACTTCAACAGGGTCAGGTAGGAAGGCTGGTGAAGAAATCCCAGGACAATTGCTGAGCACCAAACTTGATCTTCTGCTATTTTCAGCTCTTCATGTTGCTATGGGATCTCTCTTGGAGTGAATCAACATCTGTCTGTCCCCCACAAAAAATGCATGCCGCATTCTAAAGTAACAAGTACAGTTCTGCATTCTTGGAGTATTATTATTATTATTATTTTTAAGATCGGTCTCACGTCTTCATTTTATCTCTCCCTGCCAGTGCTCTAGCAAGAGTGTGTTAAGGGGGGAAAATAGGATGTGGAACTGTGATAAGAGGAGGTAGAACACACATCGATTCATGGAATGAGAGTGAAAGAGAGAGACCCGTTCACTTCAGAGCTTCCCGTTCTGATAGCAGAGCAAGTAAACAACCAAAATCACCAGCCTTCTCATATACAACCTTCTGCTATCTTTGAGAAACACTGCCATACAAAACCTTTAGCTTCCTGGTCACAAGGAGTGGGTACCATAATATACGAAACACAGCGGACAAATCCAGCATGCTCTCTTGAAAACAAACACATCAAACCACATGTAGTCAGGGCAGAGGTGAAATCCAATTTTTTTTTACTACCAGTTCTCTAGGCATGGCCTGGTGGGTGTGTTGTGGTTTGGTGGGCATGGCTTGGTGGTCAAAATCTCCATTCCCACCCCACTCCAGGAGAAGGATACTACAAAATCTCCAGTCCCACCTCACTCCTGGGGTCAGACAAAGGTGGTATTTGCCGGTTTTCCGAACTACTCAAAATTTCCACTACCAATTCTCTGAACTGCTAAAAATTTCTGCTACCGGTTCTCCAGAACCTGCTGAATTTCACCCCTGAGTCAGCGGCAAAAAAAATGGAAGTAGCTATTTCTGTTTCCCAAGCTTCGGGCAATTAACAATGAAGGAGTGTACAGTATGTGCTTGTGTGTGTGTGTGTATGTGTGTGTGTTGGTCTAGAGATTTATTAATTTGTTAATTGTTTTTAGTGGCTCTAGGGAAAATGATAAATGATTTATACTAAATCAAGTGTGACTTGGGTGTTGTCCTAGGAAAAACTTTGCTGAAACATCAAATGCATTCCAATACCGCTTAGGGGAAAAAAATGTATATATGTTGCACAGTTCACTTCTTCATCCTTTTCAAATTGCCCCACTCAGAATATTCTGCTAGTGGGCCTGGGGAACCTAGAGTCGGATGGAGCCCATGAAATGGCTCATGTGATTAGCTGTTCCTGGGGGAAGGGAAGTGGGGGATCAGTGGTGATTTTATTACATTAATTTATTTGATTTTTTATGAGTTTTACTGTTTTTTAAATGTATTTTTTTATATATTCTGTAAACCACCTTGAGTCTCCATGGGCAAATAGGCAGCAATATTAATCTAATAAATCTATCTATCTATCTATCTATCTATCTATCTATCTATCTATCTATCTATCTATCTATCATCTATCTATCTATCTATCTATCTATCTATCTATCTATCTATCTATCTATCTATATCTCCAAATGAATACCACCACATGGTAGGATCGACCCTTGTTCACCATGTAGCTGAAACCATGACATTATTATTACTAATATCCAAGCAATGATGATACCTATTCAGTTGTGTCCGACTCTTGGAGATTCTCTGGGCCAGGTCTCTCCACATCTTCCAATCTTACACTACTTCTTTGAGTTGTTCTATACTCTGGCTAGAGTCAAACTTGATTGTGTCCAGATATCATCTTCTCCAGTGGCCTGGTTTCCTTTTTACTGCCAACTCTTCCAAACATGATTGCTTTCTCCAGGAAATTCCCCTGCATGACATGGCCAAAATAAGTAGAATTGCAGTTTTGTGATTTTAAGATCCAGGTATGCGGGCATTTTAGGAATAGGAGAAAGTAGGCAGAGTTTGAGGGTGAAAGCAATAGATTTTCAACTTGTGTGTTTCTCTGGAATGGCCCAGTCACTGGATCAGTAGGAAGAAGCATCTGGCTAACATAGCTGGGAAGTTCAACCATGCTTTGTACATGGATAGGAAACTTCCAAGGAATCTCAGTACTGTAGGTTAGGCTGGAAAAATGTGGGAAAGGATGGTTGCATTCTTGTCAAGAAAACCAAAATGATCTATCTATCTATCTATCTATCTATCTATCTATCTATCTATCTATCCATCCATCCATCTATCCATCCATCCATCCATCCATCCATCTATCCATCATCTATCTATCATCTATCTATCTATCATCTACAGTATCTATCTATCTATCTATCTATCTATCTATCTATCTATCTATCTATCTATCTATCTATCTACTTTCTATCCATCAAGTCACAAGAAGTTACATTTGGCTGAATGGAGACTTTACTTTTACCTGTGTCTTTGCCACTGGCCAATTTTTCTACTATTCTGCTAGAAACATTGAATCTTTGTTATATACCAGATGTGCATACGAATAGCTCAAACTCTTATATTGAAAAAACACCCAAAAATATTGAAGTGATGACATTACAATATATAGTAGGTTTAACAACGTTGCATGCTGTTTTATACATACTAACCTGAGGCCTGAAGTTCTTTTAAGTTAAAGAACTTGAAGCAATTGTTCTGAATTGTTCTGTTCAACTTGGGGCTTCCTAAGAACAAGTCCCATGGAATCAACAGGACAATGGATTTCTGAGTTATCCTGTCAATTCAAAATGTCAAGAGCCCCCCATCCATGGGGTGGGGGGGAAGGAAAACTGCTTCTTATCCTTAATGTTAATATTAAATTGTTATTATTAATATTAATATAGTACAGAGGAGAGCAACCAGGATGTTTAGGGGACTGGAGACTAAAACATATAAAAAATGGTTACAGGAACTGGGCATGGCTAGTCCAGTGAAGAGAAGGACCAGGGGAGACATGATAGCAGTCTTCCAGTATTTGAGGGACTGCCACAGAGAGGAGGGGGTCCAGCTATTTTCCAAGGTACCTGAAGGCCAGACAAGGAATAACAGATGCAAACTGATCGAGAAAAGATTCAATCTAGAAATAAGAATTTTTTTGACAGTGGGAACAACTGACCAATGGAACAGAAGTTGCCTTCAGAAGTTGTGGGAGCTTCATCACTGGAGGCTTTCAAGAAGAGATTGGTCTGCCATTTGTCAGAAATGGTGTAGGGTCTCCTGCTTGGGCGGGTGGGGAGGTTGGACTAGATGAACTACAAGGTTTCTTCCAACTCTGTTAATCTGTTAACCTTCTCACTCTCCCTTTTTTTGGTTTTCGATTAAAGCCAAAGAATGGAGCATGTTTCTTTTGGTTTGTCAGGTGTGAGGCAATTTCTCAGTGGTCTACATCTGTGTGTTGTTTTATTCTTTTTTGTAGACCTTGACTGCCTAGCCAAAATCTTTTAGTCCCTTAGCATCTCAGAAAGTTAACTTATTTTCAGTTGGAAAATGGATGCACATAAGACCAGCTCTAGCTTGTTGTCTATATGCATGAGATCAAACAGACCTTGGTACATGTGGGCTGCTGGGTAGCCTCTTTGAGTGCCTTTAGAGAATTGTGTCCATTTACACCTTTCCAACTATCCATATTTCCTGCTCTCTACTCTATTCCACATCATTTTCTAGTGAACTGGCTGACACCATACCAAAGTAACCGTAGTAACAAACTCAGGTAGCAACAAATCCAGAATGTCCAGGTACATTAAGCAATTAATCCACCAGTGTATATGTCAATTTTCTCAAATTCCCTCTTGTTGATTGGCAACCTGATGCCTTTCTTGAATTGTGGAAGGGAGATAGATAGATAGATAGATAGATAGATAGATAGATAGATGATAGATAGATAGATAGATGATAGATAGATAGATAGATAGATAGATAGATAGATAGATAGATAGATAGATAGATAGATAGATAGATAGATAGATAGATGATGGATGGATGAGATAGACAGGCAGACAGGCAGAGCGATAGACAGACAGACAGACAGACAGACAGACAGACAGACAGACAGACAGACAGACAGACAGACAGACAGATGTAGAGGCAGAGTAGATGTGTGTGTTTTCTGTGTGCATGCTCCTTCCACTTTTTCTACTTCTATGTACTTTTGTCATGCAGCCCAATTCTCAATTTGGCTGCAGTTATTTTGGGAAATACTTTGTTACAGTTTTACAGACATTTCTATAATGCATGAAGATGGAGCTGGCGGAGGAGGAGGGGCCACAGACTTTCAAGTGTGTTTTTGCAAGGCTTGCCATTCAGCAAGCCATTATTCTCTGAGCTTTAACCACCTTTAAGCCGCATATAAAATATGGCGCGACAAACCCTACGGAAACATTGAGATGATATATTCTCATTATATAGGTAAGATGTCATTAACAATGAATAGACTGCTCTAGCCATTTCACTCTCTCAGATTCTTAGCTTTTTTCTCTCTTTTTTCCTCCCCATCTTAATTTTGTTTTGAAGGAGGGGGAAGGGATTTTAATATACTACTCCATTTATTTATTTTTGAAAGGCACGGATTTTTTATCTAATTACACATCCAGGTTATTTTTTAATTAGTCATCTAATGTGTCTCTGATGCCTTTATGTAAAACAAATTCTTCTGTGCCTCTAATAAGATGTGTTTTACACATGGAGAACTGCAATGCAAAGCAAAGAAGCCCCCAATTTTGTATCTTACGCTTTTGGTTCTCTTCTGATTGTTTCACTTGTATTGTACCTGTGGTTATATCTATATACTGGAAAAATATTCTATAAAGTCTTTGTTAGGATAGTCAGCCCTCATTTTCTACATAACTGCTATTGGCAGAGTCTCACAAGGAGACCCAGAAGCTTAATAGGAATTTCTTGATGGTCTTGAAGACCATCAAAAGTAGAACTAGAGAGGGGCCTTGGAGTCCTAGTGGATGATCACTTGAACACGAGCCAGCAGTGTACAGCAGCAGCCAAAAAAAAAAAAAAGCTAATACAATTCTCGGTTGTATCAACAGAGGCATAGTTTCACATGAAGTACTAGTACCAGTTTATAAAACCCTAGTAAGACCACACTTGGAATACTGCAACCAATGTTGGTCACCACACTACAAAAAAGATGTTGAGACTTTGGGGAAAAGTTCAGAGAAGAGCAACTAACATGATGAAAGGCCTGGAGACTGCAACCAGTGATGGGATTCAAGTAATTTAACAACCGGTTCTCTGCCCTAATGATTTCTTCCAACAACCAGTTTGCCAAACTGCTCAGAAAGTTAACAACCGTTTCTCCTGAAGTGGTGCGAACTGGCTGAATCCCACCACTGACTAAAACATATGAAGAACGGCTACAGGATTTGAGTTTGACTAGTCTAAAGTAAAGAAGAATTAAGGGCAATGTTATAGCAATATTCCAGTATTTGAGGAGATGCCATAAAGAAGAGAGGGTCAAATTATTCTCCAAAGCACCAGACGGCAGGACAAGAAACAACGGTTGGAAAATAACCAAAGAGAGAAGAATTAAGAATATGGAATTAAGGAGACACTTTCTAACAGTCAGGACAATTAACCAGTGGAATAGCTTGCCTTCAGAAATCATAGGTGCTCCATCATTGGAGGTTTTTAAGAAGAGATTAGACAGCCACTTATTTGAAATGGTATTGGTTCTCCTGCTTGAGCAGGGGGTTGGACTAGAAGACCTCCAAGTTCCCTTCCAGCTTCTATTCTATTCTATTCTATTCTATTTTCTATTCTATTCTATTCTATTCTATTCTATTCTATTCTATTCTATTCTATTCTATTCTAATAAAATTCTGAGCTTTTCTTGTCAAATGTCCAATTTTAGATTACTTTGGGTTGGTGTAAGGCAGTGGTGAAATCCAATTTTTTTTACTACTGGTTCTGTGGGCGTGGCTTGGTGGGTGTGGTGTGGCTTGGTGGGTGTGGCAGGGGAAGGATACTGCAAAATCTCCATTCCCTCTCCACTCCCGGGGGAAGGATACTGCAAAATCTCCATTCCCTCTCCACTCCCGGGGGAAGGATACTGCAAAATCTCCATTCCCTCTCCACTCCCGGGGGAAGGATATTGCAAAAATCTCCATTCCTACCCCACTCTGGGGCCAGCCAGAGGTGGTATTTGCTGGTTTTCCAAACTACTCGAAATTTCCGCTACCGGTTCTCTGAACTGCTCAAAATTTCCGTTACCAGTTCTCCAGAACCTGTCAGAACCTGCTGGATTTCACCCCTGGTGGAAACAGGCTTAGTGCAAATGTGAGTGTACCAAGTTGTTCTTTATGTGGGCATGTGTTTAGATGAAACATTCTGGGTGAGAGTCTGTATTCCTCTATTATCCAGCCCTGTTTTCATCTGATGACCCACCTCCCCATCTTTCTCTCAATAGACGTGGTGGCCAAAACAGCTGGACTGTAAAAGCTCAGAAAAGAGGAATGGTTAAGAATGATGAGCTGGCGAATGAGAGGTGAAAAAGAAGAGCCGTGGGGCAGCAATTGGTTTGATTTGGGGAATAAATTGCTATTTTCAGATTCAATTTGTATCAATAGGCAAAGCACGGTGCACCTGCAGATTCTGTCACCCTCGCTATGCCCGGCTCCATCGCTGTTAGTCTTAAACAATCTCCCATCTATTGACAATAATTACAGTCCCGGATTTTTAAAATTGTGTCCTTTCAGCATTGTTTTCTTCTGCGACAATAGTGGTGGGGATGATGATAATGTTCCTCCTCGCTGCCTAGTAAAACTTTCCAGCATTTAGAGCAGAAAGAATTGATATCGCAGTTGACTTTTAGCTATTTGAGAAAGAGTTGAGAGGCTGAGGCTCATTCACTAAATAATGATGATGATGATGATGATGATGTAGGTTTTATTAAATATGTTTGTTAACTGGGAGCTCCCCTCACCCCTATATTAAAAAAAAAATCACACTCTGCTAATTTGAAACAGATGATGTAACAGTGCAGAAGGGAAACAGATTGGATCTGTACTTCTGAATGCAGATAATTAAAGTGTCTGCTTATATCACAGTCTATTCTATTTGTCAGGGCAAACAGTGGTGAGTTGGCCAGATACAGTTAAGCCCCTTCATCTTCTTTTTCTTCTTCTTTCGCTTCGTCTTCTTTTGCAGTTGCTGCAGGAGTTGTTTGGCAATGATGTTTGCAGTCGAAATCATTTTGCTTTCTTTTGTAGCCTTGAGGAAACTCAGTATCCATAGATCTTAGCCATCCAACCTCCCATTGCTGAAGAAAAGATGTAAGATGGGGCTTTGTGGGAGGATTTGAGGTAACCCTGTAGTGCTTCTTTGTAATGAATTTGGAGTCTGGTTAGAGAGAGATAGGGACGGAGGGAAAAAGGGAGAGGGAAGGAGAAAGAGAGGGTGAGGGAAAGAGAGAAAGCGGGAGGGAGGGAGGAAGAAAGGGAGAGAGAGAGAGAGGGAGAGAGAAAGACAGGGAGAAAGAGAGAGGGTGAGAGAAAGAGAGAGAGGGAGGGAGAGAGAGAAAGGAAGAGAAGAAGAGAGGGGGGAGAAAGAGAAGGGGAGAGAGGAGGGAGAGAGGAGAGAGTTGGAGAGAGAGAGAGAAAGAGAGAGGGAGGGAGGAGGGAGAGGAGGGAGAGAAAGAGGCAGAGAGGAGAGAGAGGAGAGAGAGAGAAAGGGAGAGAAGAGAGGGTGAGAAAGAGAGAAAGCGGAGGGAGGGAGGAAGAAAGGGAGAGAGAGAGAGAGAGAGAAAGACAGGAAGAAAGAGAGAGGTGAGAGAAAGAGAGAGAGAGGAGAGAGAGAGAGAAAGGGAGAGAAGAAGAGAGGGAGAAAGAGAGAGGGAGAGAGAGAGGGAGAGAGTTGGAGGGAGAGAGAGAGAAAGAGAGAGGGAGGGAGGAGGGAGAGGGAGGGGGAGAGAAAGAGAGGCAGAGAGGGAGAGAGACAGGAAGAGAGAAAAATGGAGAAAGAGAGAGGAGAGAGAGAAGAGAGAGAGGAGGAGAGAGAGAAAGGAGAGAAGAAGAGAGGGAAAAGAGATAGGGAGAGAAAGAGAGATGGAGGGGAGAGAGAGGAGGAGGAGGGAGGGAGAGAGAGAAAGAGAGATGGAGGAAGGAGAGGAGGGAGAGGGAGGGAGGGAGGGAGGGAGGGAGAGAGAGAGGGAGGGAGAGAGAGGGAGGGAGAGAGAGAAAGAGAGATGGAGGAAGGAGAGGAGGGAGAGGGAGGGAGGGGGGGGAGAGAGAGAGGGAGGGAGAGAGAGAGAGAGACCTACAAACCCTTGTTCGGATCACTAGACTGTAAAACAAAACATGTTGTTTTGCCTCAAGGAAAGATTATTGTTGTCTAAATAGCTAATAGCCCTTGAAACATATTTCTGAGCGAGCCGAAGGCACCTTCCTAACACTTTTTGGTGATTAGGAAGTAAGGCACATTCTGCGTGACACACTGGGAGATTGCAAAAGAACAGCTCGAAACTCAGTGTGCCCAAGATTGGCATTGAAGTAGTTTAGTGCGTAGTTCCCCAAAGAACCATCTGATGACCAGTTAATCAAAGATTTTTTCTATTAGGGCAGTCACTCGGTCCTTGCTGCTGTAGCTATTGTTCCCATATCAAGAAAATTTATAAAGTGCCCCGCAGCTGTGCATCTGAAGCAGGCCTGGAACAAAGTCAAAATGATTGGAATCTTACATCTCTGGATTCTCAAGCAGGGTTCAGTTCCCCCAACCATCATCCACCACGGCTTGTTTTCTTGTCAGCTTGTTCTGAGAGACCCAGGTTGCTTTCATGTGTCTCTTGGCCTTCCAGCCATCAGGGCAGCCCTTCTTAATTTAAACCTCAATTTGATGTCTTAATCTGGTTTGGAATTAAAGGAAATCCCTCCCTCCCACACAAACACATACGCCAAAATACGGGGCCTTGGTTGGTAAGTATGCCAGTCCATTAGCACTCCATCTGTTTTATTTATTTATTTTTTAGAATAGAATAGAATTTTTTATTGGCCAAGTGTGATTGGACACACAAGGAATTTGTCTTGGTGCATATGCTCTCAGTGTACATAAAAGAAAAGATACATTCATTCAGGTACAACATTTACAACACAATTGATGGTCAATATATCAATATAAATCATAAGGATTACCAGCAACAAAGTTATAGTCATACAGTCATAAGTGGAAAGAGGTTGGTGATGGGAACTATGAGACGATTAATAGTAGTGCAGATTTAGTAAATAGTTTGACAGTGTTGAGGGAATTATTTGTTTAGCAGAGTGATGGCCTTCGGGAAAAAACTGTTCTTGTGTCTAGTTGTTCTGCTGTTATTTATTTATTTATTTAGACACAATGCAATAGTGGCAAATATCTATAGCCTGGGTGTAAGGGCGAGGGTGAAGGTTCATTCTCCAAGCTTGTGGGTTGGTTTCCAAATGCTTCCTTACCACACTAGTATGAAAAGGGGATAACTGGGTTGTGATTTTTGCTAAAACTTGTATAGGCCTCAATATGATAGTAGGCCTCAAATCAATTGCTATCTATTAAAACACTAGCTGGAAGGATTGCCAATGAATAACGGAAGATTTGTAATCAGCTGTACTAGAGCAATCTTATAACATGTATTTGCAAAGTAAATAGTTTAAGGACTAGGAACATTAAGAAGCATTGGAAATAAGGAACTGAAAGTAGGAGATGGTAGGAGATTTCACATGTATTTATTTATTTATTTATTTATTTTATTTGTCAACAAATACAAGAAAACAAGTAACAGAACAGACATAAACATGGACACATGAAAAAAAATTGGCACAAAAAAAGGATATAAATTGGCAAAACATAGCCATAAATGTGTAGAATGATTACATATAATTGGGGACAGTAGGACAGGGACGGTAGGCACACTGATGCGCTTATGCACGCCCCCTTAGGGACCACTTAAGAAACATGAAAGGTCCACGGTAGACAGTTTATGGTGAAAGGTATGGTGATCAGAGAGACTAACAACAGGATAAGGTAGATCAGGTGTTCCAGACATTTACTGCTGTATTGCAGAAGTCATATTTCCTACAATTAAGATTAGAGTGAATTACATTGAGTTTAAATCTATTCATAACCCTTGTGTTATTATGGTTGAAATTAAAGTAATGTACACGCAAGTAAAGTACAAGGAAGTATCGTATTTTTTCGGACTATAAGACGCACTGGAGTATAAGATACACCTTAGTTTTTGGGGAGAAAAATAAGAAAAAAGCTGATTGGGGGTGGATTGGACTCCCAGAATACCCCCCAATAAGCTGTTCCCAGAGGTTAACTTTAGCAACAGGTTCGTTGGTTGTGAGCTCTGCGCCTTGCTTTTTTTCCAGCCTCTGAAACCTCTGTTTCAGAGGTTGGGCAGTACTACATTCGGTGTATAAGACGCACCCAAATTTTCACCCTCTTTTAGGGGGAAAAAGGGTGTGTCTTATACTCCAAAAAATATGGTAACTCCAGTAAAATTCCATTTCTGAGGGGCTGTCTAAATAAAGGTATAAAAGAAGGAGATGGGTCTCAGATCAGGGCCACTGGCCATAGCTATTCCTTGCTGGACCTAGCTATCGTCTCTGGACCGCATTGCAATGGGTTATTGATGTAAGTTGTGTTATGACGGCTTTTCATGTTCCAAATTGCTCATGAAATAAACCTCTGAATCATAAAGTAAGAATTGCTTATTGTATTACTGTCTCTGTTTTCGCTGATTGGGATATTTTTATGACACTAGGTAACTCCTTCAGCGGAGTTGGGGATGTCAGTGTTCTTCTATTTATAAGGGCTTCAGCTGTGGGTGTGTCAAGTGAGGGTCTAGTGATGTGTCAGCTGTGAGTCATCGGTGGGTCTTGATGGGTCCTGTGATAAGGAGATTACATCAGGTCAGGGTCATTGGGAGGTGAACTCCTTGTGATGGGGGTTGTGTGGGTTGGTTGAGGGTCGGCGCTGTCTCTGGTTGGCTGTGTGATTGATTCGGATTCTGAGAGCTTTGTAGGTCAGTTGTGGGTAAAATGTGTCTGTTGATGGAATTGCTTGTGGAGTGGCAGGCTTTGATGAACTCATGGGCATGGTGGGTGGTAGCATGGCCAATGATTTTTGTGTTGCTCCAATCGAACTGGTGCTGTGTGGTGGTGGTGTGGGTAGAGATTAATCATATTTATAGAATAGAATAGAATAGAATTTTATTGGCCAAGTGTGATTGGACACACAAGGAATTTGTCTTGGTGCATATGCTCTCAGTGTTACATAAAAAAAAAGATACGTTCATCAAGGTACAACATTTACAACACAATTGATGATCAATATATCAATATAAATCATAAGGATTGCCAGCAACAAGTTATAGTCATACAGTCATAAGTGGAAAGAGATTGGTGATGGGAGCTATGAAACGATTAATAGTAGTGCAGATTCAGTAAATAGTCTGACAGTGTTGAGGGAATTATTTGTTTAGCAGAGTGATGGCCTTCGGGAAAAAACTGTTCTTGTGTCTAGTTGTTCTGGTGTGCAGTGCTCTATAGCGTCGTTTTGAGGGTAGGAGTTGAAACAGTTTATGTCCAGGATGCGAGGGATCTGCAAATATTTTCACGGCCCTCTTCTTGATTCGTGCAGTATACAGGTCCTCAATGGAAGGCAAGTTGGTAGCAATTATTTTTTCTGCAGTTTATAACCTGCTTCTAGTGCGGAAGCACTCAAGATTTTGTTCAATTGCAAAAAAAAGAAAGAAAGAAAGAAAGAAAGAAAGAAAGAAAGAAAGAAAGAAAGAAAGAAAGAAAGATCTATGGAGATTATCAGTGATCCAAGTCATGGTTGCCCCAAAGGTGTTTGCTTGCCTGCCTTCCTTCCTTCCTTCCTTCCTTCCTTCCTTCCTTCCTTCCTTCCTTCCTTCCTTCCTTCCTTCCTCCCTCCTCCTCCTCCTCCTCCCTTCCTCCCTCTTTCCTTCCTTCCTTCCTTCTTTCTTTCTTTCTTTCTTTCTTTCTTTCTTTCTTTCTTTCTTTCTTTCTTTCTTTCTTTCTTTCTTTCTTTCTTTTAATCTCCAAATGCCATAGATATTTATCTATGCACTTTGGGATGAACACCTTTCAAATGGAATGGGAATATGAATGGATTCCAGAAAGAAAGAAAAAAAATGCAGACTAACAGGACCCATTTGCCCTTCCGTTTGAGATGCAGACAGCACAGGCTCATCCCCAACAGCCTGCACCTGTGTTCCACAGTGAAAGGACAGAGGGCAGAAAACATCCTGCAGCCAAGAAGGCTCAAGAGACATTTGTGTTTATTTGTTTCCTCAGGTGACCTGGAGGACACAAATAACCTCCAAGTGGCCTCAATGACTCTCTAAAAGAATGCAAATGTCCAGCTGTCTGCAAGGAGCATAAACCCTTCCATTCCCCACCCTCCAGTCAGAGCTGAAGAAGCTTCTTCTTCTTTTTTTTAAATTTGAATTTATATCCCACCCTTCTCCGAAGATTCAGGGCGGCTTACACTGTGTTAAGCAATAGTCTTCATCCATTTGTATATTATATACAAAATCAGCTTAATTGCCCCCAACAATCTGGGTCCTCATTTTACCTACCTTATAAAGGATGGAAGGCTGAGTCAATCTTGGGCCTGGTGGGACTTGAACCTGCAGTAATTGCAAGCAGCTGTGTTAATAACAGACATACTTAGTCCGTTGAGCCACCAGAGGCCCCACTTGGATGAGAAGTGAAATTTCTTCAAAGAAAAATGAGAAAGTCCAGTTGCCTCTTTAAAAAAAAGCAACTTTGGGACGAATTGCAAAAACCAACCAACCAACCAACAATGCAACCATAAAGTCACAATAGAAAACCCAAGACAGCTATGAATCAGTTAGCCAAGGGCATCCTGAAATAATAGAGATTTAATTTCTTTACGAAATGTTAACAAGAGGCCACACATAGTGTGGCAGTGACAAGGAGAGAGAATTCTACAAATTGGAATGACAAAAAACAGAGTTGGAGGTCTTCTAATCCAGCCCCCCGCTCAAGCAGGAGACCCCATACCATTGCTGAGAAGTGGCTGCCCAGACTTTCTTCTTAAAGGCCTCCAGTGATGGAGGCCTTCATAACTTCTGAAGGCAAGCCCTTCCACCGGTTAATGGTCCTCGCTATTAGGAAACATCTTATTCAATCTAACAGAGACAGCAGGAACTCTGGATCAGATTAAATGAAGTTGCTGGTTCCATTAGCCAGTCTTTAGTCTTTGTCAAACCCACAACCCATTAGTAAACCATAAGAACAACTTGTGGCTACATTGCAGAGATGCTCACCTATTTTATACAGAGTAGCTGAAGTCGGAGAACGCTCTGAAGTTGTTAGCGAGAGATAATAGCTAATTTTCAAGGGTGGGGGGAGATTAGTTCTCCTCTCAAGGATGGGATGGAAATTTCTTTCTGTGCATCTGATTATTATAGGATGTCCTGTTGAGAGCCAAGTCAATCGTATTTGGAGTCCTAGTGGACAACCATTTAGATATGAGCCAGCAGTGTGCAGCAGCTGCCAAAAAGCCAAAACAGTTCTGGGCTGCATAAACAGAGGGATAGAATCAAGATCGCGTGAAGTGTTAATACCACTTTATAATGCCTTGGTAAGGCCACACTTGGAATACTGCATTCAGTTTTGGTCGCCACGATGTAAAAAAGATGTGGAGACTCTAGAAAGAATGCAGAGAAGAGCAACAAAGATGATTAGGGGACTGAAGGCTAAAACATATGAAGAACGGTTGCAGGAACTCGATATGTCTAGTTTAATGAAAAGAAGGACTAGGGGAGACATGATAGCAGTGTTCCAATATCTCAGGGGTTGCCACAAAGAAGAGGGAGTCAAACTATTCTCCAAAGCACCTGAGGGTAGAACAAGAAGCAATGGGTGGAAACTAATCAAGGAGAGAAGCAACTTAGAACTAAGGAGAAATTTCCTGACAGTTAGAACAATTAATGAGTGGAACAACTTGCCTGCAGAAGTTGTAAATGCCCCAACACTGGAAATTTTTAAGAAGATGTTGGATAGCCATTTGTCTGAAAAGATGTAGGGTTTCCTGCCTGGGCAGGGGGTTGGACTAGAAGGCATCCAAGGTCCCTTCCAACTCTGTTATTATGTTATATTTATTCTTTCTGCTCTGGTACAGAGAAGCATTTTCTTCACCGCTTTGTGTCCTTTGCAGAGTAGGTGAGCTGTGGAAAACTGCGTGAAAGGTTTTGTGCTATTGTGGAAGATGTAAAGTTGGAGAAACATTTGAAAAGCAGGGTCTCTCTAAGACTAGTAGTCTCTTTGGCCACTTGGCTGCACATGAATTAATCCGGACTATTCTGAAAACTAAAACCTTCTTGACTGAGTCCATCCATCATGTGTTATGATGAAAAGCATGAATCTGAAGCATGAACAGCTCCGGATCAACAGAGAGATAAGGATGCAATTCTTTCTAGGGACATTCACTCACATTTCTATGATAGGGATCAATACATTAATTGCAATAGTTTAATTATTGGTCGTAATCCACCCTTTCTTTTATTATCTGTAATCCAGCTAGATTCCATTAGGATGAAGGTGGTAGATAAATTGGGTATATGAGAAATAAATAAGCTAGCTTTAGCATCACTTTGTATGAGGAAAAATGGGTTGACTGAGAAGAGAATCTCTCTGATGTAACTCAGTTCCTGGTGAATACCTGTCTAAAGGTAAAGGTAACGGTTCCTCTCGCACATACGTGCTAGTCATTGCCGACTCTAGGGGGCGGTGCTCATCGCCGTTTCAAAGCTGAAGAGCCAGCGCTGTCCGAAGACGTCTCCGTGGTCATGTGGATGGCATGACTCAAAGCCAAAGGCACACGGAACGCTGTTACCTTCCCATCAAAGGTGGTCCCTATTTTTTCTACTTGCATTTTTACGTGCTTTCGAAACTGCTAGGTTGGCAGAAGCTGGGACAAATAACGGGAGCTCACCCCGTTACACGGCAGCACTAAGGATTCGAACTGCCAAGCTGCGGACCTTTCAATCGACAAGCTCAACGTCCTGCCCCTGAGCCACCTGGTCTACCTTCTATACCTATCTGTCTACCTTCCTGTAATATTGTAATGTCTGCCTGTCTTCCTGCCTGTCTGCCTGTCTATCTCATCCATCCATCATCTCACTCTCACTCTCTCTCTCTCATCTATCTATCTATCTATCTATCTATCTATCTATCTATCTTTCTTTCTTTCTTTCTTTCTTTCTTTCTTTCTTTCTTTTATCTATCATCTACCTACCTACCTACCTACATATCATCCATCTATCTATCTATCTATCTATCTATCTATCTATCTATCTATCTATCTATCCATCTATCTTTCTTTCTTTCTTTCTTTCTTTCTTTCTTTTATCTATCATCTACCTACCTACCTACCTACATATCATCTATCTATCTATCTATCTATCTATCTATTCTATCTATCTGTCTATCTATCTTTCTATCTATCTTTCTTTCTTTCTTTCTATCTATCATCTACCTACCTACCTACCTACATATCATCCATCTATCTATCTATCTATCTATCTATCTATCTATCTATCTATCTATCTATCTTTCTTTCTTTCTTTCTTTCTATCTATCTTTCTTTCTTTTATCTATCATCTACCTACCTACCTACCTACATATCATCTATCTATCTATCTATCTATCTATCTATCTATCTATCTATCTATCTATCTATCTATTTATCTTTCTTTCTTTCTTTCTTTCTTTCTTTCTTTTATCTATCATCTACCTACCTACCTACCTACATATCATCTATCTATCTATCTATCTATCTATCTATCTATCTATCTATCTATCTATCTATCTATCTATCTATCTATCTATTACATGAAAGATAGATATAACATGATAGCAGTGTTCCAATATTTGAAGAGCTGACACAAAGAAGTGTCAACCTATTTTTCTAAAGCACAAGAAGGCAAGACAAGGAGCAGTGGATGGAAACTAATCAAGGAGAGAAGCAACCTATCACTAAGGATATATTTCCTAACAGTGAGAACAAGTAACCAGTGGAACAGCTTGCCTTTCAGAAGTTGTAGGTGTTCCATCTTGGGAGGTTTTTAAGAATAAATTGGACAGCCATTTGTCTGAAATGGCATAGGATCTACTGCTTGAGCAGCGGGTTAGGCTAGAAGACCTACAGAAGTCCCTTCCAACTCTGTTATTCTGTGTGGGTATATCATCTCTCTCTCTCTCTCTCTCTCTCTCTCTCTCTCTCTCTCTCTCTCTCTCTCTCTCTCTCTCTCTCTGTGTGTGTGTGTGTGTGTGTGTGTGTGTGTGTGTGTCTGTCTGTCTGTCTGTCTGTCTGTCTGTCTGTCTATCTATCTATCTATCTATCTATCTATCTATCTATCTATCTATCTATCTATCTATCTATCTATCTATCTATCTACTCTTCCCACTGATACTCCATCAAGCTAATAACAGACTCTGCTTTGGGTTTTCCAGATAGACAAGGTTCTGAAATCTTCTTTGGTTGATTATGGAGTGGGGGAAAAAAAAGCAATCTCTACAAAAGACACAAGCAAAATTATTTGAAAATCTGTCATAGGTGTGGGTGGTTCATAAGTTGATGAGTGAATGCACACATTTCTGATGGCGAGACACAGAAGGGATTTGCTTCTCTGATGTATGGGTTTCATTAACCTTTTTTTAATGCCTGAAGATTTTTTTTTTCTCTCCAAGCAGTTTTGTACAGCCTTTAGAAGTTTTGTTAGTTAATTCATCCTTCCTAGTGTGCTAAGGGGAATCCTTAAGGTAATAAATAGAGACATAAAGCACTTGAAGCTATGAGGCACACACACTAGAAAGGCAAAGGGTGAAGTGTGGAAAGGTAAGCACCAAGGAACGGCTATTGTTAGTTTATACCTAACATGGGATTCTTTTTCCTTTTCCCCAGTTAAGTCAGCACTTATAGCCAGATCAGTGGGCTGCTAATATATGATTAAAGCCTTGTTCCCTGGGAGCAACTTAGATGAAGAATTAAGAAGAGAGGAGCACTTAAGGATTGGTCCGTTCTCCTGGGGTGTCCTTGCTGATTTTGGAAGAAGTGGGACCAATGGTTGGCAGGAGCTTAAAGAGGATTCAGAGGAACAGGCTTGAAGAGGGAGGCTGTGATTACAGTAATGTCTTGATCAATCTCCTGGGTATTTGGGTTTCCCACTCTTAACATAAAAACCAAAGCAGCCTACATCAATTAACCTTTTGCATAAATTGCAGGGAAACGAGAGTCTCAGCCTTGGCAAAACCCCAGATTGGCATAAACGGTTCAAAATTTTCTTGGAAGGAAAAAAAAAGGCTGCCAAGGGAGACGTGTTAGGCCTTCTCCTAGCAGGAATTTCACACATGAGAGTCCCACAACCTATATTTATATCCTACTGATATTTCTTCTCACAAGGAAGTAAAATAGCAGGGACTGTGAGAGGAATCTTGGAGTCTTAGTGGACAATCTGCTAAATAGGAGCCAGCAGTGTGCAGCGGCAGATAAAAAAGCCAACGCAATCCTAAATTGCATTAACAGAGGGATACAATCAAGATCAAGTGAGGTACTAATACCACTCTATAAGGCCCTGGTAAGACCACACCTAGAGTACTGCATCCAATTTTGGTCACCGCACTATAAAAAAGATGTTGAGATTCTAGAGAAAGTGCAGAGGAGAGCAACCAGGATGATTAGTGGACTGGAGACTAAAACTTATGAAGAACAGTTACAGGAACTGGGCATGGCTAGTCTAGTGAAGAGAAGGACCAGGGGAGACATGATAGCTGTCTTCCAATTCTTGAGGGGCTGCCACAGAGAGAAGTGGGTCAAGCTGTTTTCCAAAGCACCTGAAGGCCAGACAAGGAATATTGGATGGAAACCAACCAAGGAGAGATTCAATCTAGAAATGAGGAGGAACTTTCTGACAGTGAGAACTATCAACCAATGGAACAGAAGTTGCCTTCAGAAGTTGTGGGAGCTTCATCACTTGAGACTTTCAAGAAAAGATTGGACTGCCATTTGTCAGAAATGGTATAGGGTCTCCTGCTTGAGCAGGGGGTTGGACTAGATGACCTATTAGGTCCCTTCCAACTCTGTTAATCTGTATCTGTATCTAAGTATCTGCATCTAACTATAGAGTTTGAGGGTGGGAGGAAAGAAACGCAAAAGAAAACTTCCAGCGATAGACAGTATGACTATGATGGGGGAACTAAGACAGGCAAAACACACTTGTAGATATGCTCAATAATAAATTGTATTTGCACAATATTGGAAAAATGAGAACCAGATGAAAATATAATCCAGAAAATATTGGATTGTGCAGAGATGGATAGATTGATGTTGAAAATAAAAGATAAAGGAGACACACAGAATACTATTTAACATGGAATAGGTTTTATCAATGGTTAGATATAAGAAGTAGAAATTAGATGAAGAAAGAGCATTGTTATGATTAAGTAAAATATGAATGCTGTCTATAATTATAAGTATGCTAATATAATTAATAGGAACATAAATAAGTGAATCTAATTATAAACATGGTTAGAATTATTATTATTATTATTATTATTATTATTATTATTATTATTATTATTATTATTATTATTATTATTATTATTATTATTATCTTTATTCATTAAACATGAACATTCAAAAATGCATCACAAATACCATTGATTGATGCTAATGGTTGATACGGGTTGCTGCCAGTGTCCTAGGTATCAACCAAGTACCTTTTTAATATGTACAATGTTCCAAGTAGCATAGTTTTTTGCAGTTCTGCTGGTGTTATTGCAGAAAGCTGCAATTTGTTGATCTATCTTATAAAATTCTTGGACATGGTACCAAGTGTCCCGATCACAATGGGTATCACTGCTACATGTTTCATCCCTAGCCGTGTAGTTTCGATGGCCAGGTCACAATATTTCATGATTTTTTCCAGTTCTTTTTCTTCGAATCTGGCATCTCCTAGTACCACGATGTCAATAAATTGTATGTTTTGGTTTTCAACAACTGTGATATCTGGTGTGTTGTGTTCCAAGTGATGATCCCTCTATATTGGTTGTTGTTGCTGTTGTTGTTATTTTTATTATTACTATTATTATTGGTATATGTGTTATTTTTCTCTTTCTTGTCTTTCGTAAAATGATATGCTCGGACAATATACTGTATTCAATATATATATACACACATTTTCTGACGTTTTCGCGGGTGTTTGTATGTAGGTCTTTGGTTATTCGGGTTTTCTCCTGCGTAAAATTGGAAGTGTCTTGGCGACGTTTCGACAAAGTCTTATTCGTCATCTTCAGGCTTCAGCTTCGTGCTTCTGGGAGCAATGTGTCACGAAGCACGAAGCTGAAGCCTGAAGATGACGAATGAGACTTCGTCGAAACGTTGCCAAGACACTTCCAATTTTACGTGGGAGAAAACCCGAATAACCAAAGACCTACATATATATATATATATATATATATATATATATATATTTGTTTGTTTTCATAAGTTTTCATGGGTATATGTATGCAGGTTTTGATATGTTCGGGTCTTTTCCCGTGTAAGATTGGAAGTATTTAGGCAACGTTTCGATGAGATCTCACTCATCATCTTCAGGCTTTGGCTTTGCTCACATAAGAACAAAGCCAAAGCCTGAAGATGATGAGTGAGATCTCATTGAAACATTGCCTAAATACTTCCAATCTTACACGGGAAAAGACCTGAACATACCAAAACCTGCATATATATATTTCACCACTGCTTCTGCCACTGTTTAAATAGTGCATCAGTTGTCAAAACAGTTGTTGTCTGAAGCAAAAAAAAACAAAAAAAACAACAAAAAACATCATTCTAGTCAAGATGTTCATTTTTATCACAGGAATTCGCCCCAGCAATGCCAACTGTAGCTTCTCTCCGTCTTAACATGTCTTTTAAAGCTTCCTCCCATGTCTTAACATCATTATTTTGAAATAACATGCCAGTTCATATTTGTCATAGTGATAGTCAGATATTTTACCTTCCTCTTAATCTTTGTTCATCAATTCTGTTTGATCTTCTATTTTCTCATTTTTGTTAACAACTTCATCTTGAAGTTGTATCAATCTTGAAACCTGCTGATGCACCAAATTCTTTTAATTTGCTCATTAATATTTCAATCCCCTTTAAAGGAACTTTCAGAACCAACTTCAAGTCATCGCCAAAAACCCTTAACTTACAAGTCTTTTTTTAAAAAAAATCTTTACTCTCACAATAGCACTTAGCAATAGCACTTAGACTTATATACCGCTTCATAGTGCTTTTATAGCCCTCGCTAAGTAGTTTACAAAGTCAGCATATTGCCCCCAACAATCTGGGTCCACAGTTTACCCACCTCGGAAGGATGGAAGACTGAGTCAACTTTGAGCCGGTGAGATTTGAACTGCTGAACTGCAGCTAGCAGTCAGCTGAAGTAGCCTGCAGTACTGCACTCTAACCACTGCACCACCTCAATCTTCACATAGAATAGAATAGATTTTTTAATTGGCCAAGTGTGATTGGACACACAAGGAATTTGTATTGGTACTCAGTGTACATAAAAGACAAGATACCTTCATCAAGGTACAACACTTACAACACTTAATGATAGTCATAGGGTACAAATAAGCAATCAGGAAACAGTCAATATCAATATAAATTTATCTTATATCTCTATTCAGTATTTCAAGAATCAAAATATACAAGAGTGGAGCCATTGAGAAAATCCTGTCTAGTTTCTTTTTGTTTCTTTCATGGTTATTTTTTTTTTTAAATATCCCCATTAACAATTATGTTCCCAAATCTCCAACATTGTCCCGTAATTGTCTTTTAGGTTAAAAACCCACACTGATCCTCATGAATAAATTCTTACAAAATTAGTTTCAAGCCATCGTCTAGAATTGTTATGATATTGTATCAAGTTTTGGTCAGTGCAGTATAAAAAAGATGTTGAGACTCTGGAAAGAGTGAAGAGAAGAGTGAGAAAGATTATTAGGGGACTGGAGACTAAAACATATGAAGAACGGTTGCAGCAATTGGGTATGTCTATCTAGTGAAAAGAAGAATTAGGGGGTGATACGATAGCAGTGTTCCAATATTTGAGGGGCTGCCACAAAGAGTGGGGTCAACCTATTTTCCAAAGCATCCAAAGGCAAGACAAGAAGCAATAAACAAAGAGAATAGCAACCTAGAACTAAGAAGAAATTTCCTGACAGTAAGAAAGATCAACTAGTGGAACAAATTGTCTTCAGAAGATGTGAGTGCTCCAACACTTTTAAGGAGAGATTGGATAACCATTTTTCTGAAGTATTGTAGGGTTTCCTGCCTAAGGAGGGGATTGGACTAGAAGACCTCCAAGGTCCCTTCCAATGCTATTATTCTATAAATTCTGAAGAACCAACAGACATTATTCCACAGTAATGCTGGTGTTATAGTTTCTTGTTAAAATCAGATCTTGTCCCTCTTTAAGTATTAATGCTATATTGGCCTCTTTCCAACTCTCTGGCAACTTTCCTCCTCGTGAGATAAAATTCATCAGTTTTTGTAAAGGTTGTAAAAGTTCATCCTCAAATCATTTATAATAAGACCCTGATAATCCATCTGGTCCAGGCGCCTTTCCTGGTTTAATCTTTTTTATGGCTTCAGAAACTTCCCTTTACTGTTATAGGCCCATTCATAATCTGTCTCTATTCCTCTCTAATCCTCAGTAAATTTTATTGGTATCTCTGTTTGCCAATAATATCTACTTCTTTTAAAAGGAGATTTGTCTCTCCTTCCATATATAATGCACATTTTCAGTCTTTAAATTATTGGGAAACCCATATTCTTAGACTGTAATAGCAAGTTTGCAAGTTTTAAAACATTCTTCCGTTTGCGTTTCATAGTGCAGATTTAATTGGGTTTATTGGCGCTAGAGATAATAACGTTCCTCAAGATTTTATATGACTCGATCAATATTGGTTGCCTTATGTTATTTTCACTTTTAGGAGGCACCGAAAACAAACATTAAAAAAAAAGTTTTCTCTGTCTAATCCTTAATGAAATGGGATCGATGCAAAATTGACTCTGTTCATTTGCAAGTTGAACACTTCTCGCAAGCAGAGGGAATGAATGGCAATCCAGTATGTCAAGTAGTTTCTTATCTTTGTCTGTTCCTTGAAGTTTGATGGGAAGAATCAAAATGTGTCTACAGATTGTGGGCTTTCTTACTTTGGGTAGACTTTTCTTACCAAATTGATTTGTAAATTTGGATGATCAGGTGGATTGGGCGGATATGTTTGTGTGTGTGTAATTAACAACCTAAGTGGCCATGGAAGACATTTACCCTGTAAGGAGACAAACATTGCACAGTGCAAGGTGAAATCCAAATTTGTAGTTGCTGTAAAGAATAAAGGAGAAGATGAAGAGACTGGCAAAAGGAATGTCTCCACCCAGTAAATTATTTTTTTTAAAAAAAATCTCTTTCTCTCATTAATAATAATTTCTCAGATATCTCAGAGAAGGTAAATAATCCAAAGATAACCAAAACTTCATCTGACATCTTTTTTTCTACTTGTAAATCCCTCTACCGCCTGAATCGATGGAACTAAAAATTAGATACCTATGGATTGAGTAAATCTTCTGGGAAATATTTGTAATAATAGAATAAAAAAAAAAGTTAGACGTTGGAGTCTAACTCCCTGCTCAAGCAGGAGACCTGATACCATTCCAGACAAATGGCTGTCCAGTCTCTTCTTAATTGCTTGCAATAATGGACATCCGGAACTTCTGGAGTCAAGTTGTTCCACTGGTTAATTGTTCTCACTATTAAGACATTTCTCCCTAATTCTAGGTTGCTTCTTTTCTTGTTTAGTTTCCACGCATTGCTTCTTATCCTGCCTTCCGGTGGTTTGAAGAATAGGTTGACTCCCTTTTTCTTTTTGGAAGCCCCAGATATTGGGAGACTGTTATCATGTCACCACCTAGTCCTTCTTTACACTAGACTAGACAGACAATTCCTGCAGCTGTTCTTCATATGTTTTAGACTTTGTATGTCTTAGACTCCATGATTAGACATCTTTTCTGCTCTTCTTTGCACTCTTTGTTGCTCATCTCTGCACCAATGAACAGGTACAGAAGATTAATATGTTTTATGAATTTCATAGTTACCTGGAGGAGGAAGTTTAATCACAAAGTATTTGTAAGTATTTCTTGAAACCTGCTACCTGTCAACTGGCCTGCTTTCGAGTTGCCATAGGCCAGGGGAGATGGGAAACTGGCACAGCAGCCAAAGACAGATGCCTATTCCATGCTTTTCTCTCTCAAGGCTGTATCCCGGGGTTACCTACAGCAGCTGAGGGGAGTGACCTCCCCAACCCGCGAAATTACTCCGTTGGTGAATGTGATTGATGACACAGCCTGGGGGGATGGGAAAACAGGGTCAAAATTGGAGCGTAAATTACATAGAGTCAGAGCTGGCTTCTCTTGAGAATGTACTGACATGAAGCTCCTAATAAATAACTGGATTTCTTTTGAAGCTTGGCTCGAGACTCATGACCAGCTAGTGCACAGTATTTTTAAAGTATTTCTCTAATAAATTGGGGTTTGGGGGGGTACTCTTCATTCATGGAATACACCACATTCCTTTATCACCATACTGAAGAAATTAGGACTTTTTTGTTCTTTATTCTGCAATGAGCTTTCTTCAAAACGCATGTGGTCATGTCAGAGGTTTATTGGTGCCTCAAAAGCAGATTTAAGTCATTCACTTTTGCATTGTCAAGACTGATCCTCTTTTTATTAGCTTCCCCAACAGATTAATAACGTATCAGAAATCATGACTCAAATTATTAAATGGGTAACACTTCCCCCCCCATACACACACACCTACATGTTGAAGCTTATTACTGAAAATCAAATACACGAAATGTTTTGAGCAAATGTACCAAGTGGCCTGTTCAGAATTGAAGAATGGAACTGCTTGATCCATCTCTGGCACAATGCAGCCATCTTCAGGTGTCTCTCTGTGTGTTTCAGTGTGTAAATATATATATATGAGCATCAGGGGCTGCCATGAAGAAGAGGGAGTCAAGCTATTCTCCAAAGTACCTGAGGGCAGGACAAGAAGCAATGGGTGGAAACTAATCAAGGAGAGAAGCAGCTTAGAACTAAGGAGAAATTTCCTGACAGAACAATTATTCAGTGGAACAACTTACCTCCAGAAGTTGGGAATGCTCTAACACTGGAAGTTTTTAAGGAAGAGATTAGATAACCATTTGTCTGAAGTGGTGTATGGTTTCCTGCCTAAGCAGGGGGTTGGATTAGAAGACCTCCAAGGTCCCTTCCAACTCTGTTATTCTAAATTTCTAACTGGATGGGGGGAAAAATGAGTCCATCTACACAACCTTGTCTTGTCTTCTTTAGACTACAGAGGTTCTACTAAGAGATCTAAAGCAAAACCCTTCTCATGTTGATCTATCTCAGGGGTCTGCAAACTTGGCTCTTTTAAGACTTGTGGACTTCAACTCCCAGCAAAGCTGGCTGAGGAACTCTGGGAGTTGAAGCCCACAAGTCTTAAAAGAGCCAAGTTTGCAGATCCCTGATTGATCTTGAAGTGCAGTGTCCCCTCCCCCCCTGTGATTTGGGACCTTAATAAAAAATATCAGAAATAGAAGTTAAGTGCAACTACACTTAACGTTCAAACCAACATGTTCAGGCTACGAAAGTCAGAGAAAGGAAAGGGATAGAACAAATAAAGGAGAATATTTGTAGCTCGGAGTTGAAATGAGAGGCGCCTTGTGCTCTCTGATCTTGCTTGTTTTCCTGCTGGCGTTTCATTACTCCAACTAGGTACCACCATCAATGCTAGTGGTAGAAATATGCATACTAAATGCTCTACTTAAAAAGTTTGCACTTTCTTCCTAATGCCTGAAAAAAAAGTTCTAGTTGAGGGGTCCTTGGTACTCTCTGAACTTGGTTGTTTTCTTGCAGGCGTTTCATTACCCAGAGTAGGTAACAGCATCAGTGCTTGTGAAGTTATAATTATAGGACTGGACAAATGAGAATGTTCCATCACTGGAAATGCTTTAGTTTTGTTTTCCTCTATATAAATTTATACAAATAGTACAGGTGTGTTTTATACTTTTGCAGAATGTAATTTCACAAAATTGATTCATGGAATTTCACGCATTGTAGAACCTCAGATGGTTATTTATGAGTGGATGCTTCAAGGCTGCAATATTTGAAAAAAAAATGATTTACTTTTTCCCAGGTTTCTAGGCACTTCGATTGAGTTTATGAGGTAAATTATCAACAGAATCTTGGCTGTTTGTATCCTAGCATTCTGATGTTGTTACCTAGTTGGGTAATAAAATGTCTGCAAGAAAACAACCTCAGATGGGCTCATTCCAAGGCAAATCTAATTCAAATTTTCTTAATTTGAAAGAATAGAGACCAGGTTTAAGCTGTTGTGTCTCGTCCAATCTCACCTCAGCCGGGGCCTTCTTATCTGCTTCCGAACACGGAGGAATGTTCTAGTATGCCTCCCGGCCCCAGCCCTAGCTCCATGCCCAGACAGGCTGAAGAGGAAGAAATACCTCCAGCTCCCAGCTCTGGCTCCATGCCCAGGCAAACGGAGCAACTAGACCCCTCCCCCTCCTCCACAGCATGTGAGCCTGAGGAAGGTCTATTACCAACAGCTGCCGACTGGAGTGACCCTCGCGTCAGAAGACTTGATAGGCGGAGGCAACAGAAGGAAGGGAGGGGCAGGCCTGGATAAGTGCTGAGTCATGGAGCCACACCCCATGGCCTATATAAAGGATCTGCTTTCTGGCATTCTCTGAGTCAGGCAAAGTCTAAACATATCTTCTGAAGTCACTTTCTGGTCTCCTGCCTGCCCTGAGGACTTTGCTAGGACTTTGGCAGAGCTGCAGAGGCACACCTGATTCGGATTTCCCTGACCCGGCCGTCAGCGGAGGAGTGGGACACGACATAAGCTTCAGCTGTAGTACAGACTCCTTTAGTGTATTATGCTAGGCGACGTCTCCAACTAAGTGGGGTTGAGATGCACATAGAAAGATTACTCCTTCATAGGAGCAGTGGAAGTGTTTCAGACTGCAAGTGTCAAGTTAATGTGAGCAAATGGTTAGTTGATGATGCTTGCTGGACAAGTGGAAAATGTGAAGAGTGAGAGATGGAAGAAAATGCTTATTATGGCTTTCATGCTTTTCTGAACATTAAAAAAAAGGCAGCTTTGTTGACCGTCGCCTGAAGCAATGAATGAGTAAGGATAGCATAACTTAGGGACCGGTGTTCTTCTCTGTTTCTTAGCCGAGGGAACTACAATTGTCCAAAAACATTTCTGCTGTCATGGGTCTGATATGACTGTATATCCAGGTATATGGAACGCTGCCACCAGAAAGATCTTTCATTCTTTGCTGATACCAAACCCTGATCAGCAAGACAAGATGAAGTGGCAGGACTCACACAGTCTTTAATAAGGCGACAAATTTAAGACTAGTGTTGAGGTGAATAGACAATCTTGAGAACTACAAGAGAAATTTCCAACCGTTATTTATGAGGGGATGCTTCAAGGTTGCAATATTTGCAAAAATAATAATAATAATAATGTTTACTTTTTCCCAGGTTTCTAGGCACTTTGATTGAGTTACTGTTTATGAGGTAAATTATCAACAGAATCTTGACTGTTTGCATCCTAGCATTCTGATGTAGTTACCTAGTTGGGTATTAAAATGTCTGCAAGAAAACAACCAAACGCAGAAAGCCCCAAGGACCCAACAATTCAATCCTGAGCTACAGATATTTGCTACTATTGGTAGAATAATCCCATTCTGATGGAATAATATACCATTATTCTTCCAGCCTTTTCACAACTTTTTACACTGCCGTCTTATGTTCATCTGGGTTTTTGAGCCCAGGGGTAGTAGCCATCTTAATGAATTCTTGTTTAATGAAACATTAAACAGAATTCCAGGTTTTCTTTCCTGTTCTATTGTTACAAGGCCACACTTGGAATATTGCATCCAGTTTTGGTCGCCACGATGTAAAAAAGATGTTGAGACTCTAGAAAGAGTGCAGAGAAGAGCAACAAAGATGATTAGGGGACTGGAGGATAAAACATATGAAGAACGGTTGCAGGAACTGGGTATGTCTAGTTTAACAAAAAGAAGGACTAGGGGAGACATGATAGCTGTGTTCCAATATCTCAGGGGCTGCCACAAAGAAGAGGGAGTTGGGCTATTCTCCAAAGCACCTGAGGGTAGAACAAGAAGCAATGGGTGGAAACTGATCAAAGAAAGAAGCAACTTAGAACTAAGGAGAAATTTCCTGACAGTTAGAACAATTAATCAGTGGAACAACTTGCCTTCAGAAGTTGTGAATGCTCCAACACTGGAAATTTTTAAGAAAATGTTGGATAACCATCTGACTGAGATGGTGTAGGGTTTCCTGCCTGGGCAGGGGGTTGGACTAGAAGGCCTCCAAGGTCTCTTCCAACTCTGATGTTATGTTATGTTATGTTATGTTACAATAGTCTCAAAGGTTCTTTTTTTTTCAAAAGGCAACTGGACTATGTTGTTGTTTTGTCCTTGAGGAAGAAGACATTTCACTTCTCATCCAAGAAGCATCATCAGTTATAATGAATTGATAAAGCATCTTGTGTGAGAAGTGAAATGTCTTCTACCACAAGGGAAAAAACATAGTCCAGTTGCCTTTTGAAAAAGTATGTTTGCAACAGCCATGACCTGGATGACTGAGAATCTCCACAGACATATTGTTACAATACTTTTCATAAAAATCATGTAGCCAGTTTGTGTATTATAACAAGTCTTCGAGGCCTCCATTAAAGTAACTATTCAATGAATTATGTATAGGAAAATGAACTTCTTGCCTAGAGGGTTTTCAGGAGTAGAAAAAGAAAGCACGAGAGAATTAAATATAGGTTCAGCTGGAGTAGCCCGTTTAAAAATCCAATATGAATTACCATAAATTCAGTCGGAGTCTTTGTTTTAAACTGGAAAGGATGTGTTCCCATTTCTGTCACAGTTTTATAACATTGCTTTAGGCCAATCACTTAAAAAAAAAACCTAGGGTTATTTTGGTGCAATATGGGGTTAATCATATTAATTTACCTCATGGTTCTGAAGATTGCCAGAAGTGAAAAGGCTGGGCTTCAAAAATACCATACAAACAACAGGAATGGCAAGGATAATGGTTGTATTGAGATCATACCACCAACAAGTTCTCAATCTTCTTTTCAGAAGTCATTCCAGCTATTTGAACGTTAGCCCTGGAACTAACCGTTATGGACTTTCTGCATTAATAATTGTTCCTTCTTTAAAACAAAACAAAAAAACGTTTGACAGAAATCTAGAGATTTTGCAAGGAACTTTGCTTAAATGCATGGGGCCATTATTCACTGTCTAAGCAGATAGGAAATCATAATTTTTTTTTTAATCTTCTGAACAAAAGGTTGGTAAAGGGCAGCATTGCACAGCTTGGTGGTTTTGAAAGCTTCGGAATTTGCCGCATCAGTTTTGGAGTGGGTCTATTTAGCTTAATAGAAACAGAAGTAGAAATCCAAATAGATATATTGTTATGGATGATATAGATCAGGGGTCCCCAACCTCTCGGCCTGCAGATTGGTACCGGTCCATGGCTTCTTAGGGACCGGTCGCAGTGCTGGAGGTGAGCAGTGGGCAAACAAAACTGAACATGTGTGGGATCTGGGTTGTGTGCTGCTCCTTCTCCCTGATGATAAAAATGTCCTCCATGATACCAGAAGTTGGGGACTGCTGATATTGATTAGATAGATAGATAGATAGATAGATAGATAGATAGATAGATAGATAGATAGATAGATAGATAGATAGAAAGATAGATAGATAGATAGATAGATAGATAGATAGATAGATAGATAGATAGATAGATAGATAGATAGATAGATAGATAGATAGGGAGGGAAAAGGAGGGAGGGAGGGAGATAGAGGGGGAAGGGAGAGGGAGAGAGAGGAAGATGAAGAGAGGAGATGATAGATAGATAGATAGATAGATAGATAGATAGATAGATAGATAGATAGATAGATAGATAGACAGACAGACAGACAGACAGACAGACAGACAGACAGAGAGGGAGAGAGGGAGGGAGAGGGAGAGATGGAGATAGATAGATAGATAGATAGATAGATAGATAGATAGATAGATAGATAGATAGATGGATGGATAAATATTCTTTGGACTGGCTTTGAGCATTTCAAAACGGGAATGTAGAATCCTTCACTGACCCTAGTAAAAAAAAAATAGATGTGTATTCTATTTATTTATTTATTAATTATTCCTAATTAATTTACCTACAGAAATTAACTTACTTTACAAAACAACTTCCCAAACTGTTAGGCTGTTCCGTTGACTGGTTTTTGGTGAAGATGAGTTTGAATTATTCAATGAGCGGTCATCACACATGATACAGTGTATTACAGAGGTGGAAGGGACCTCGGAGGTCTTCTAGTCCAACCCCCTGCTCAAGAAGGAGAGCCTTCTGAGGATTGTTTTGTTTCACTGGACTTTCAAAGTGAAGCAGTGTTTCTTAGAGAAGAATTCTGTAAAATTGGATGCTCGGTGTCAATGGTCAAAGCAGATCACCTCTGTCTCTGCCTCACCTTGTACATAGTGGAACTACTTCGACGAATAGCAGCCAATCTGCATAGATCTCCTGGGACTACTTGAGCCTGCAATTGGAAGGGAATTCCAAATTCAGTGAAAAACAAACTGCCATATTTTTGGGAATATAAGATGCACCTTTTCAACCCAAAAAAGATGGTGAAAATCTGGGTGCATCTTATACTCCAAATGTAGCCCCGCCCAGCTTCTCGAACGGAGGTTTCAGAGGCTGAAAAAAGCATCAGAAACGAAGCTTTAAAAAAAAAAGCCCCCAAACAGAGCTTCAGAGGCTTTTTTCTGAAGCTCTGTTTCGGAGGCTTTCAGAGGCAGAAAAAAAAAACCCAAAGAAAAAGCAAGGCACAGAGCTCACAACCAAGGAACCTGTTGTTAAAATTCACCTCTGGGAACAGCTGATTGGGGGTATTCTGGGAGGCCAATCCACCTGCCAATCAGCTTTTTTTCTTATTTTCCTCCCCAAAAACTAAGGTGCGTCTTATACTCCAAAAATCACAGTAAGTCTGTTTCCTGAATGTAAAATATTAGGGAATTGATAGCAGGACAGGTGAAGCATTTTAATTTTTTTAAAAAAATAATTCTGGCTTCTCTAAAATACTATTATTGTTACTTCTCTAAAGTACTATCCAAAAGTATTATTTTTAATTCTTTCTTTTTCACAAGACAAACCCTTTCTATTTTTTATTAACATAAAAGAAAATAGAAGTAATAGAAGAAAAACAACAACAACACCTGACTGTATAAACTGATCCTTCATACGATTAGACTGGAAAAATTATACATTAGATATTGATCATGTCAGCCTAATATAAAATAATAATAATACTTTCTATGTATTATTTACCTCAGTTTTTCCTGTACAATGCAAAATATATTGCAGTAGCTCTGAAGAGATGTTGTTTATGTACACTTTTTTTTTTAAAAAAAGAAGTATAGTCTTTCCATGGCTTATCTACAGTATATAGGCTTTCAACAAATGAAATCTTCAAAGCAGTAGCTCGCTCTAATTCTTACTTGTAAATTAAAACAAGTGGCATTATGATACAGTTAAGCCAGTAATAATGAATAAATAATTGAAAAGCAGAAGTTTAAAATCCCTGCGTCTGATAAGATAAGATTTCTTTTTCCCTGCATCAAACTCTTAAAAGTAAGATGCTTCTTTTTAAAAAATAAAAAAAATAGCTCTCTTTTTTCCTGACCTGACACAGGATAGCTAACATTCCCTTATCTTACTACTGCATAAAACAATGTATGCTACGTTTGTCTCAAACTCTCTGATACCAAAAAATAATAATAATAAAAAAAATGAAGCTCAACCCGCCTTATCTTAAGGAAACACATTGGCTGAGTTTGCTCAAAAAGTTTCACCGGGTCATTTAAAAACCAATCTTTGTTTGTCATACAACACATTAACCAATGACTAATTTTGCCCATCATTATGTGAAGGAGAAGTTGAGAGCACTGTGCAAACTCTTTTGCAATGGGCTAGTTTATATTTCACTGTATTATGTCAACCCGGCAAAGATTAATTTCAATATTTAACTTCAGCAGGCTGGGTAAATGCAACAATTAAGCGTAACGAAGCAAAGATGTGTCAGTTTGTGTTCAGATGATTTGTTTGTTTGTTTTTACCTGCATTTTTTTTTAAAAAAATATCTTGTCAGGGAGTGTTATGGCCTTTACCAACTCAGGGACATCCAATGGATGCAACTGTCGCAGCTGTCATTTTAGCTAGTTGTAACAAAAACATAACCAAGGCCAAAGGATCCATAAACCTGAACTGAGTGTTTCCATTTTCTGGTGACTGTATTTCAAAGGTAAAAGCTAGAGGGGAAAGAGAATAGAATAGAATAGAATAGAATAGAATAGAATAGAACAGAACAGAACAGAACAGAACAGAACAGAACAGAACAGAATTAGAGTAGAGTAGAGTAGAGTAGAGTAGAATAGAATAGAATAGGAATAGGAGTAGGAGTAGGAGTAGGAGTAGGAGTAGGAGTAGGAGTAGGAGTAGGAATAGGACTAGACTAGATTAGACTAGACTAGACTAGACTAGACTAGACTAGACTAGACTAGAATAGAATAGAATAGACTAGAATAGAATAGAATAGAATAGATAATGAGGAGAGGAGGGAAGGAGAACAGAATAGCTTTATCAGCCAAATGTGATTGGACATATAAGGAATTTAATCTGTGCACTAAGAAATATTGTAAATGGTCTTCATCAACAAATGCCACCTGTTCCCTAGGAGAGTTTTTTGCACAAGTTTTGGCAGCTCTCAGACTTGTCTGGATCTTACAGGAAATCCCATCTTTGCTAAAGAGCCTACTGATTCTGGCATCTGTTCTCCCAGGAGGACCAAGAGATATTTCAGAAAGAACACCGATCAGGGAGACGGTGTCACCATGTTATCTGCCTAACTGAAGCTTTGGAAAATTAAAGCGCCAGAGCCAAATAAATTATTGATGGCCCTCATGAATGTTTAAGCAGACAAACACATTCTGAACTACAGGTGTGGGTGGGTGGGTGGGGGGAGAAGCCATCAACCCATGAACCCGTCTTATTGTTTTCTCTGTGGTGGCCATTTTTCCCGCAAGGACATCAAAACGTGGTTCCCTTCTAGCAGCCACAAATTCCACTTTGGTTGTCACCCGGGTTTTGTTAGCTTCAGCAGTTAAGAGTGTGTTGGTTCACTTACAGCCCTGAAGAATATATCAGTGAGTGTCCAAGATTACTTTTTTGCCTCTTTGTATTTACTGATGTTGTATGCTTCAAGGTTTCTGGTGCCCTTGAGAAACTCTCTAACCGTTATTTATATGCAAGAGCACACCAGCTATTTATTAAGATGGAAACTGAAGGGCCTGTTTGTTAGAGGGAAGGAGGGTGGCCGACAGGAATATTCTACCTAATATATAACATAACATTAAATTACAGGTATAAATTATCCAGTATCACTCTTTGGAACTTTAAAAGAAGAGTTGCAGAATAAAACTCAGAGTAAGCAGTGTTGAACTTGGGCTCCAATGAGTTTTCTTGGTTTTCTTGTCCCTATTAACTGCTTATTTTATTTTATTTTTTCCCCATAACTGCTAGCATTTTAAATCAGCCAATGGTTACCGTTGAGCTGGATCCAATAAATAAGTCATTTGTATTGTTGCAGGTATTGAGGAAAGTTCCGGAAAAAATCACAGCAAAATTTAACACCCACACACCCACGCGCACTACTGCTAATAGAACCATTGGATTATTGATATCTAATTTAATCATGGCTAACCTGAAGTCAAGGTTGCTCAAAGGATTAACTGAATATAGATAACATATAGCTCACAGAAAAATCATACAATTTTCATAACTGTAAACCATTTTAACAAGTATGTTTTTGAATGACCCAGAACTGTATAAATAGCAAAAAACGTCCAATATACTAAACCTACCTTGTGTATGTTGGGGGTCATAAAAATCAAGAAGAATAGAATAGAATAGAATGGAATGGAATGGAATGGAATGGAATGGAATGGAATGGAATAGAATAGAATAGAATAGAATAACAGAGCTGGAAGGGACCTTGGAGGTCTTCTAGTCCAACCCCCTGTTTAGGAAGGAAACCCTACACCACCTCAGACAAATGGTTATCCAAAATTGTCTTAAAAACTTCCAGTGCTGGAGCATTTACAACTTCTGGAGGGAAATTGTTCCACTGATTAATTGTTCTAACTGTCAAGAAATTTCTCTTTAGTTCTAAGTTGCTTCTCTCCTTGATTAGTTTCCACCCATTGCTTCTTATTCTACACTCAGGTGCTTTGGAGAATAGTTTGACTCCCTCTTCTTTGTGGCAACCCCTGAGATATTGGAACACTGCTATCATGTCTCCCCTAGTCCTTCTTTTCATTAAACTAGGCATACCGAGTTCCTGCAACCGTTCTTCATATGTTTTATCCTCCAGTCCCCTAATCATGTTTGTGGCTCTTCTCTGCACTCTTTCTAGAGTCTCAACATCTTTTTTACATCCTGGCGACCAAAACTGGATGCAGTATTCCAAGTGTGGTCTTACCAAGGCTTTATAAAGTGGTATTAACACTTCACGTGATCTTAATTCTATTCCTCTGTTTATGCAGCCTAGAACTCTGTTGGCTTTTTGATGCCATCTTGAGTTTTTTTCCTGCTCTTTCTAAATGTTGATGATTTTATGTAGATGGACGGTGGAAGCCCTTTGAGGAAGAATTTTAATAAGCAGGGATTCACTACTAAAGTATACTGTCCTTTAGAACTACCCATCCACTCTACTCCAGAGCTACAACATGTGGAAGATGTTCTCGGCTCCTGGCTATCAGCAGATATTCGGGAAGAGATCTCCTTCCAAGTCTACATTGTATGTGGCAGCAGTTTCAATTTTAAATGAGACATATGTGTGATATTTTATGGAACTATTTCTGTATTTTCTGGAGTAGTTTTAAGGATGTGTAAGGCATGTAGCCTAGATCTTATGCTGTGGGTAGAATAAAAGCAAACAAATCGTAAGAGACAAAAACTGTTTATCAGAGAGCAGGATGTCAACTTTTTCATGGCACCTAGTTTTCCAATTGAATATTTTCTCTGTTCTGCACAGGCAAAGACCAACTGGTTTTCTGGCATACTTTATTACTACCTTGTGTGATAAATTGGCCGCAGCTTTTGTTGTTGATGGTCAATATACAAATGATTGTATTCAATCAAAAGTAGATTTCCATTTGTAGATTGCACTGCTGACCCTCACATTAGCTTTTGTTCACAACAATCCAATTTCTTCTCTGGGAGGGACCAGGCTATTTTCTTGATTTTCTGTTCAAGCTTATCTTATCAAATTAATTTAAATTGATAGTCTGGATCCATGACAGGCATATCAATGGGTGTGTTAAATCATATTTCTGTTGCAGCTGTTGTTGCTTAAAGCGCTCACTGTTATGCTGAAGAGATGAAACAAGAATAACACACAATTGCAGTTAAAGCCTAATATTTAATACCTTGTTGTATCAAGAAATGCAATTCTGGTCAAGTCCACTGCAGAAAAAGTCACCTTGAACCATGAGATATGGTAGGTGGCAAATAAATTTGATAAATAAACAAAAAGGAAATAAAAATGCATCTGTACAGAAAAAGGGAATGTGTTGATGAGAAAGTTCACAGAACTAGCTCACGCAAATTCTGAGCAGGTCAGACTATTTCCTTATTTCTTCTGTAAGTGAATTCTGAGTAAGCCTTTAATCTAGATTACACAAAAGAATCTAGATTAATGAATTTTTCTTTAACATATATAAGTATTTAATAGACAGTGTATCGTCTGAGTCATTTTACACATACCTAATAGTAGTAGTAGTAGTAGTAGTAGTAGTAATAATAATAATAATAATAATAATAATAATAATATTCTTTACTTGTACATAATAGTATTCTTCCAACTTCTGTTTTCTACCTTTATTATCTAACCATTGATAAAACAAAACCCAAATTGAAAAAAAAAAGTATTATGTGTCTTCTTTATCCTTTGTCTTTAATGTTAACCTGTCCATTTCTGCACAATCTAATATTTTTTGATTATATTTTCCTCTGAAGGAGTTTTCTCATTTTTTCAGCGTTATGCAAATACAATTCTCACTGCGGTCAAGTTATGTAATATTAAATATACATTCCCTTTGTCATAATTTTCTGGCAAAATACCTAACAAAAATATTTCTGGCTTTAAATCTATATGTTGCTTTATCATTTTCTCTAACTATGTATGTATTTTCATCCAATTTTTTATTTTTTTTTTTGCCTTTGGGAAAGTCCACCACATGTGGTAGTGCAAATCTGGAATCTGGTTGCATTTCCAACATTTGGCGAACGTGTGTTTTTTTTAAATTAAATCTAGAAAAAATGCACAGGTACCGTATATGTGATACCTTGCTCAATAGTAGTTCAAAGTAGTAACTGTGAGAGGAGTCTTGGAGTCCTAGTGGACAACCATTTATATATGAGCCAGCAGTGTGCAGCAGCTGCCAAAAAAGCCAACACAGTTCTGGGCTGCATAAACAGAGGGATAGAATCAAGATCACGTGAAGTGTTAATACCACTTTATAATGCCTCGGTAAGGCCACACTTGGAATATTGCATTCAGTTTTGGTCGCCACGATCTAAAAAAAAGATGTTGAGACTCTAGAAAGAGTGCAGAGAAGAGCAACAAAGATGATTAGGGGACTGGAGGCTAAAATATACAAAGGAACTTGGTATGCAGGAACTTGGTATGTTTAATTTAATGAAAAGAAGGACTAGGGGAGACATGATAGCAGTGTTCCAATATCTCAGGGGTTGCCACAAAGAAGAGGGAGTCAATCTATTCTCCAAAGCACCTGAGGGCAGGACAAGAAGCAATGGGTGGAAACTAATCAAGGAGAGAAGCAACTTAGAATTAAGGAGAAATTTCCTGACAGTTAGAACAATCAATAAGCGGAACAACTTGCCTCCAGAATTGTGAATGCTCAAATACTGGAAATTTGTAAGAAGAGATTGGACAACCATTTGTCTGAAATGGTATAGGGTTTCCTGCCTGGGCTGGGGGTTGGACTAGAAGGCCTCCAAGGTCCCTTCCAACTCTGTTATTATTATTATTATATTTTACAAGAAATGTAATTTAGTTTTTACAAGAAATGATAATAACTAGAATGCGATGTGAAGAAACAAAAACAAAGAAACAAAACTCTAGCCTTAAAAGTGAAACCTCCCATAAAAACAACCCAATCTTAAAATTAACAGCAGAAAATAATCAATACATCTACAGCTTGATACGCTGTCTAGTTACTCTCAGATTTAAGGATCAAAATCTTGCTTAAAATGTCATACTTACCAGAAATATAGGATATTCAGGGTAAATTTAAGAAAATAAGAAATGGAAAAGGAAGATAGCGTATTAAATGCATGGCAAGAGAATTCCTGGGCAGATAACCAAGTATATTTCTTAGCTGCTTTTTACAAATCTGGGAATCTGAATCCAGAAGTGGGACTTTAATAGATTTGAGGGTCCTTGCATTACAAGTTGACATGGGAAAGAAATGTCTTTGCTTGGGATTTTAATGTGAATTGTCCTAATTTGTCCGTTTGAATCAATAGATTGGGGGAATGTCATGGACATATTATATCTTAATCTCACCAGAGTCTGTCATACTGTATTCTCATAATAATATTCTCATTGTAGAATATGGATTAGATGATAGCTAGACATTAATATTAAGCCAGTTATAAGTTCATCTAGCTGTTCCCTGACCTTGTTCTGTTCAGTAGTTGGGAATTTACACATTTCCCCGATTTACTCTGTCTCAGTGAGGCCTTTCTTGGAGCAAGTAAGGAGGCTAGAGACTAATCCACAAAGGACAATTAAAGAAACTGAATAGATTTAGCCTGCAGAAGAAAAGATGGTGGAAAGATGGAGTCTCAGTTGTTTGATATCTGAAGAGACATCTAGAGAACATACTGTAGCTGTTGTTTTTCATTGCTGCAGAAGGCAGGAATAGAAACAATCGGCTGAAATTACAGGGAAGTAGTTTCAGGCTAGATGTTTAAAGGAATGTATTGATGGTAAAATCCAGTTAGATTAAGTTAGACGGACACGGTGGCTCAGTGGCTAAGATGCTGACCTTGTTCATCAAAAGGTCAGCAGTTCAGCGGTTCGAGCCTGTAGTGCCGCATAACGCGGTAAGCTCCCATTCCTTGTCCCAGCTTCTGCCAACCTAGCAGTTCAAAAACATGTAAAAAATGCAAGTAGAAAAATAGGTGGGAAGGGAACAGCGTTCTTTGCCACCTTTGGTGTTTAGTCATGCCAGCCACATGACCATGGAGAAGTCTTCGGACAGCGCTGGCTCTTTGGCTTTGAAACGGAGATGAGCTTGTTCCCCCTAGAGGTCAGGAACAATTAGCACATATGTGCAAGAGGAACTTTTACCTTTACTTTGATTGATGGTAAGTGCTACCAACTGGTGCAACGGGCTGTATCCCCTTTGCTGGAGATCCTCAACCGAGAGTGGAAAACTATCTTTTTGAAATGCTTTAGCACAAGATTTTTCAAATGATGATCCACGGAACTCTGGAAGTTCTGCATTCTTATTTTTTAAAACAAGCAGATTTTGAAAAAAGTTTGAATGCCTCTTGTTTCTCAGATATTTCAATCAGTAAGACCTTGGATTCAATGGGTTTTGAGTCCCATCCAATTTTATGGTTACCAAGCACATCAACCAAATCAAATAAAACCACTTTCTGAAAATAAAGTACATCTCAAAATGCATGCATTTTTTTAAAAAATGAAACAGAGCAAAGCTTTTGAAAGCTCCACAATAGGAGAAAGGCCCAAATTTTATTTGATAATATTCTGTACGGGTTGTCCTTGACTTACAGTCATTCATTTAGTGAATGTTCAAAATTACAATGGCACTGAAAAATGGGACTTGTGACTTACACTTACGACTGTTGCAGCATCCCCATGATCACATGATCAAAATTCAGAAACTTGGCAACTCACTCATATTTATAACAGTTGCAGAGACCTGGGGTCACGTGATCCCCTTCTGCGACCTTCTGACGAGCAAAGTCAATGGGGAAGCTAGATTCCCTTAATAGCAATAGCGCTTAGACTTATATACCACTTTATAGTGCTTTACAGCTCTCTCTAAGCAGCTTACAGAGTCAGCATATTGCCCCCAACAATTTGGGTCCTCATTTTACCGACCTCGGAAGGATGGAAGGCTGAGTCAACCTTGAGCCTGCTGATATTTGAACTGCCAAATTGCAGGCAGCCGGCAGTCAGCAGAAGTCGCCTGCAATATTGCACTCTAACCACTGCGCTACTCTGTGTTACTAATTTAATAACTGTAGCAATAACTTAACAACTGTGGCAAGAAAGTTTGTAAAATAAAGGAAAGCTGACTTAACAACTGCCTCACTTAGCAACAGAAATGTTGGGCTCTGTTGCGGTTGTCAGTTGAGGACTAACAGTACACTATATATTATAACTTGCTCAGAGCTATGTCTTTTGGGGGCATATGCTCTCTTGTGTCTGGTCATATATTTCAAATTGAAAAGTGACCTGCATTCAAGCCTGGGGGGTGGAGAAAAATGAGAAATAGGAAGAAGCAGAGTTAATAAATTCATGCATCCCTATCGCCTGTCATTTGTGAGCTACGGTTCTGTTAATATAGGATGTGTACATCATTCTCCATATACATGGTTCTGAGAGCATTGTCTGGCTCCTATGTTGAATGGATATGCCCGGGCATTTGAAGGCTGTGATTCTACAGAGGGTGAAAAAAAAAATTGTGGTTTTTTTTTTAATGCTCAGGGCATCAAAGAGAGAATGGAAACTCTGCCTCCATTCCAGTTATCAGATTGTGTGGCTACAGATCTCGCCGAGAGAGAGAGAGAGAGAGAGGTTGGAATACCTTGTTTGAAATAAGAGCAAAACTCGCATGTATATTCCCCCACCCCACGAGATAGCATTGCGGTTATAAGATTCCCGATAAGAGAAGAATCCCGTCAGCGCGGTAGTACTAAATTTCATTCTTGACATGCAGAAAATGACAAACTGAACCTATTAACCTTCTGCTCTTTAACAGTAAATATGAACATTCAGCAAGTATTCCTTCTGCCAGCCACTAAGATAACTTTATTAAAAGTTGGATCACCCGATGACAACATGACATCAAGATAAATGGGGATGCTTACAAATGCATTTAGGCGCGCCTTTATTACTGGAGTGTGTTGAGAGAGAACGCAGGTGCTCAAATTGGAACCAATGTATCTCTGTAAGTCTGTCCTTTGGCTGTCCTCCTCCTCCTCCTCCTCCCTCTCCTCCTCCTCCTCCTTCTCCTATCCCCCCTTCACCTCCTTTTCCTTTTCTCCCTCCTCCTCTTCTCCCTCCTCCTCCTCTTCCTCCTCCTCCCCCCCTCCTCTCCCTCCCTTTAATATTTCCCAAGATAGACAATAAGAACTCCATTAAGATGTTATCCAACATGAAAAAGGAAAGCCAGGAACAAATAATTTTTAAAATAAAAATGATATGCAAATGATTTCGCAGTCAAGCAGATGCAAAGATTTACCTGTAAAAGCAAAGCTTTCGGACTTCCGGTTTGGCACCGTAGGTGATGGCGGTGATCTTTACGATCACCAACCTCTGGATTATGTGGAATCGCTAGGACAGCTTAAATCTGCTGTCCAGCGGTTCGGAAAACCCCCTCTTCGGGAGAAGGAGAAGGGGTGAGCTGAGGGCAGAGGTTGAATTTCCCTAAAGCCCCTGAGAAAAAAGGGGTTTGAAGGGTTAAGTTCCCTCCAGCAACCCGAAGTGCTCCAGATCCGAGGATTCTTCTGCTTTGGCGGAACCAATCACCACGACCAAACGCCGAGATTTATTTTGGACAATAAAGGATTATACCGGACAGAACGAAAGTGGGAGAACTTTAAGCAAGTAGCCAAGCCGATTCCCCGATACTTTGTAACAAGCTTGAAAACAGCAAGAAAATGGAGGCGAATTGTTAACAAGTTAACGAGTGGAAAGCGAAAGTGATACTTTCAGCGTGTGCCTCTGCAGTTGGTAATTTGCATGTTACTTGCTGCGTTAACTCTTTGCTGCCTGCTGATAGAATTTAGGGAGATTTTTTAAATACTGCTTTAAAAGACTGTGTTTCTCAGAAGTTAAGAAGATTTAAAGTGAATATTAAGCTGGAAATAAATAAATAAATAATTTTATAGAAGATGGCAGCCAAACAATTAAAGTCTACTGTAACAAAGAGCTCTGGAACTTTATCAGCTGGTGCCTCTCCAGCTCATACAGCAGAGACTAGAACATTGAATTTAGAGGCGTTACAAGAGAACTTAAAAGGCTTTATAGAAGAAAAATTTAAAGTTATAACTGATGAGATGTCTGAAATGAAAGAGCAGATATCAGAAATTCAAGTGGGAAATAAAGAAGTTAAAGAAGGATTTGTAATGGCAGTACAAAGTTTGGCAACGAATGTGATTTTATTAGAAGAGGAGGTTGAAGTAATTAAGCAATGTAATTTAAAATTAGAAAATAAAATGGCTGAATTTCAAAGTAAAATGGAAAAGACAGAGGATGAAATAGTTTTGATACAATACAGAAATATGGAATTTGCTCTAAGAATTCGTGGTCTGAAAGAGAATAAAGAAGAGGATTTAAGGGAATTTTTCTGAAGTATTTGCTGAGATATTAGCAGCTCGTCCAGTAGATGTGGCTTATCAAATTGATAAAATATATCGTGTGAATTCTTGGATAGCAAGGCAAAAAAAGTTGCCAAGGGATGTTGTTATTTATTTTACAAATAGAACAGTGAGAAATCAGATTTTGCAAGCCTCATATAAGGGGGAGAAGATTCAGATTGCTGGTCAGGATATTTTAATATTAAAGGAAATTCCACCAAAAATGTTAAGAGCTAGAAAGGAATTTGCCTTCCTGGTGAATGAACTTAAAAAACGTCAGATTGAATATAGATGGGATATTCCAACTGGTATAATAGTATATTATGTAGGGAAAGTACATCGTCTCAATACAGTTGGAAAAGCGAGAGAATTTTATGTTGAGGCATTAAAAGTTGGAAGTCTTTCTCCACTGGATGCTAGAAGAAAGGAGACTGAAGTGAAGGAAAGAGAAGTGAAGCAGGTTCAAGAACAGATTGCGATGGAAGAAGATTTATTACAAGTGTTGGAAATACCTATGACGGGTCCAGATTCAAAAGAACAAAGGCTGACAAGAGCTGCTGCTAAACGCAAGGAACAAGAGATGAAGGCACAACAACAACTGGCAACTACTACAACGGAAACAGTGGGAGGAGCAAGGCCTAAAGCAAAATGTGATTTGCGGCTAGTGTTCCAAAAGTTTCCTTTGGCCGATAATGGCAATTAAACTATTATCTTGGAATGTTAATGGTTTGAATTCACCGCAGAAGAGTTATATGATAAGAAAGTTGATAAAATATTTAAAAATAATATAATTAGAAATGCATTATTGAGGGTTTGGAGGAAATATCAATACAAAATAGAGGGAAAGATTCCAATATGGGCAAACCCGAGACACATGATAGAAAATATAAATATATATCAAAAGATGGAGGTAGTTACTTATAAAGAACTTCTTTGTATGGAAAAGGGGGAGTTACAATTAAAATCTAGAGAAAAGATGGGGGAAGAAGGGAAAAATTATACATGGTTCCAATATGGACAACTACAAGCTAGATGGAAATTAGATCAAAAAATAGGTGTTAAGCAAATTGAGGATAATTTGTTAAAACAAATGAGAGATCAAGGTCAACAGCATATTAAGAGGTTGTATAATGTATTAGTAGAAATAGATTCAGAGACTGATTTGGTTAAGGATTGTATGATTATGGGCACAAAATTTTCAGCAACCAATAATGTTGGAAACTTGGGAAAGAATTTGGGTGAGGAATGTTAAATTTACACAAGCGCAAAATATGAGAGAAAATTTTATAAGATGTTTTATAGATGGCATTTAGACCCCAAAAATTGTCATGTATGTATCCTAATGTACAGGCTAAATGCTGGAGATGTGATTGTGAAGATGCTACTTATTATCATATATGGTGGACTTGCAAAAAGTTAAAGCATTTTGGATTAAAGTATGGTGGATCATGCAGAATATTTTGAAAAGAAGATTAAGTTTACCCGCAGTTCTTTTACTAGGAATAATTATGGATTGTACAGCTATAGAGACTAAATTGATTCTGAACTTAATAACAGCCGCAAGACTTTTGATTGCTCAATATTGGAAGAAAGAAGAATTACCTACAATTGAAGAATGGACTCTTAAAGTATCAAATCTGGCAGAAATGGCAAAATTTCTGCTTACTTGAAAGACTATACACAAGAAAATATATTTTAGAATGGAAAATGTGGATTGATTATATTTAAAATAAGTATCAGATAAAAAAATATCAAATAGCATATGAGTAAATTTAGGAAATAATTTGTATTAGATATATTTTTGAAGGAGAGGGGAATTGAGAGTGTGAATAAGCGTGGAGAGACTAGAGATTATAATTTAGGAATTATTTTAGATTATGATTGTTAGTTTTGATACCCTGCATTTTGTTCTGGGAAGTCGGGGTGGGGGGTGGGGGGTAAAGGGGAAGGGAATTGGGGGGTTGAGGTTAGTGATGGAGTGATGGTTAATGTACAGGGATTATTGAAGATGTATAAATATAATTAATGTAGGGTCGGGTCTGACCAGTTGCCATTTTAGAACGGTGGGGAGGGAAAAAAGAGAGAGTAGGAGGTAGGAAAGAGGAGAAGAGGAAGGAAGAGGGGTAGAAGAGGGAGAAGAGTGTAGGGTGGAGGGAGGAGAGGAGGTAGATAAGAGAAGGAGAGGAAGGTTTGGAAAGTAAAAGAAGGTAGAAGAGGGAAGAAGGTTAAAAAGGGGGGTGGTGACTGGGCAGGCCCGACTAATTGTATATAACTGTACATTGGATGAATTATTTGATAAGATTGTAAAAATAAAACTTTTTTATAAAAAAAAAAAAAAAAAAAAAATAAAAGCAAAGCTTTCTTTCCTTCTGTTTTCCTCTCCAATCCTGGCTCTCTCTTTCATTGCTCATTATTTACATAATAAAGTCTCCCAGGACAATAATGTTCTTCAATAATGCTCACAATATTTATTTTGTTTACTACTCATACTACGCATTGCATTATATGGTTGCTATATTTTATATTAACACCCTCCCTTCCTATTGATATAAGTGTTCTGGTTGCATAAATACACTAAACAAATAAATTTATATGGGCTCCTTCTTCCCTCCCTCCTTACCTACCTGGGTAAAGTCCAACCAACCACAATAAAAATGATAAAATTACCCCAAAGAAATAAACTCAATAGGCATTTCTATAGAGGCAATGTCTCTAGGCTCTGCCTTTATTCAGAGCAAGATGGATGTTGAATTGATCACCACTTTATTTTTTACATTTTAAGCTACATAGAGCTCATAGGTAATAAACTGATTATAGACACCCTAACCCTGGGATTCCCCCATATTTTTTTTAAAAAAATTAGAAATGTAATTATAAGTTACTGCCTGATAAAGTAAAGGTAAAGGTTCCCCTCACACATATGTGCTAGTCGTTGCCGACTCTAGGGGCCAGTGCTCATCTCCGTTTCAAAGCCATAGAGCCAGCGCTGTCCGAAGACGTCTCTGTGGTCATGTGGCCGGCATGACTCAATGCCAAAGGCGCACGGAACGCTGTTACCTTCCCAACAAGGTGGTCCCTATTTTTTCTATTTGCATTTTTACGTGCTTTCAAAACTGCTAGGTTGGCAGAAGCTGGGACAAGTAACAAGAGCTCACCCCGTTACACAGCAGCACTAGGGATTCAAACTGCTGAGCTGCCGACCTTTCGATCGACAAGCTCAACGTCCTAGCCCCTGAGCCACCGCGTCCCAAATACTGCCTGATAGTGCTGTTTGTTTGTTTTTTATTGTTGTTGTTGTTGTTTTGTTTTTTTCAAAATACTGTTTTTCTGCATGGCTTTTAATAAACTTCCACTAACTTTATTCCCTTTATTTTCTTTAAAATGTTTACAACTGGCTTTAACACATGGGTGTGTGTGTGTGTGTGTGTGTGTGTGTGTGTGTGTGTGTGTGTGTGTGTGATAAAGTCATCATACCTATTTGCATTTGTTTGCAGGATCGGTCTGTGTCGCCCACAATGTCATTGTGGAATAAGAATAGGATAGGATAGGATAGGATAGGATAGGATAGGATAGGATAGGATAGGATAGGATAGGATAGGATAGGATAGGATAGGCAGGAAACCCTACACCACTTCAGACAAATGGTTATCCAACATCTTCTTTAAAACTATCCCGTGTTGGAGCATTCACAACTTCTGGAGGCAAGTTGTTCCATTGATTAATTGTTCTAACTGTCAGGAAATTTCTCCGTAGTTCTAAGTTGTTTCTCTCCTTGATTAGTTTCCACCCATTGCTTGTAACAGTTGCCTAGGTTACAATCTGTTAAGTCTTGCTAGATCAGGGCTGGGTGTTCTCACTAGAATAGAATAGAATAGAATAGAATAGAATAGAATAGAATAGAATAGAATAGAATTTTTTATTGGCCAAGTGTGATTGGACACACAAGGAATTTGTCTTGGTGCATATACTCTCAGTGTACATTAAAAAAAAGATACGTTCATTAAGGTACAACATTTACAACACAATTGATGGTCAATATATGCAGAAACCAAATATCCAGGTACTGTAAGCAGTATACTGTTGATCAGGAATGTGACTCCCTCATTATACATCAATCTATAGTTTTGTTGTTGTTTATTCCTTGTGTTTTAATCCTTGAAAAAAAAAAGTAAAAGTGAAGTTCTGTGTTTTAAAGAAAGATCCAAAAGAAAAAAGAAAAAAAGGATCATAGAAAGTGTTACATTTTCCACACCAAAGGGGCAGGTAAGATGTATTACAGGTGATTTTCTTAAGTCATTTTACAATGGGTAATATTTATTTTTTGCTTGGCATGAGTAGGTTTTATTTAACTTTGGGAATGGAAGTGATTATTAATATAGGTGATATTTATTTATTTATTTGCTTTGATCTGGCTATTAACATTACAAAGTTACTATTCTACAATTAGACAATTTTCTCATTTCTCCCTTTCCAACCCCATGACACAAAGTATCATGGCACTATGGTACATGGTATACGAAGAACAGGTTACAGAAATTGGGTATGTCTAGTCTAATAAAAAGAAGGACTAGGGGAGACACGATAGCAGTGCTCCACTCTTTGAGGGGCTCCTACAAAGTGGGGGCAGGATGTCAAACTATTTTCCAATGCACCAGAAGACAAGTTGAGAAATAATGGATGGAAACTAACCAAGGAGAGAAACAATCTGAACTAAGGAGAAATTCCCCAACGGGTGAAAGCAATCAACCAATGGAACAGCTTGCCTTCAGAAGTTGTGGGTCCTCCATCACAAGAGTCTTTCAAAAAGAAACTGGACAACTATTTATGTGAAATAGTGTATGGTGTCCTGCTTGAGAGTGGGTTGGACTAGAAGACCTCCAAGGTCCCTTCCAACTCTGTTCTATGTTCTACAAATTGCAAATTATCCTGGAGAGGAAGGAGACAAAACAGAGAAAAAGCTATGAATGACCAAAATGCTACGTTTGGTACCAAAAAATCAAGTCCATGGGTAAAAATTATTTATTCAGTCTGCTGCCTGAAAGTGACCAGTGGTGTTTTGTTTTTCTGTTTTTTTTTTCTTTTTTTTCTTTTTTTGCTTATTAGTGGAAAGATTGGGAAGTTAAGAGCTGGGAGAAAAAAAATACTTCCTGAAGTGTCAGGGTGAATGAGCTTCAGAGATACACAAAGTAGTTTTCTAAAAGTGCTCCTTCAGGGGTATCTGGCGGTTGTGTTCAATTACTAGCTAAAATTAGGTTTTGGAAGGAAAAGACGGGGCCATTGTGTGTAATTCCCATCCACACAAGTATGATGCAGCTCACCCTTATTCAACTCCATGCCTGGAGAGATGATTCAAAATGTGCGAGCTATCGGAAAGCTGAATGATTCCCAAGCACTCTCACAGCACTTTTAATTTATGTGAATGGCTTCAGATAATAAGGGGAGATAATTCACACGGAGTCAGGCTGACATGGAAAGGTGACTTGAGGTAAATCAGGAGTGTTTCTTGTATTACAGACTGAAGACCCGGGAGAACTTGAAAGAACAGTGAGTGTCTTTTGAGGATGGACAGTGTTTACGTCTGGTTCCCAGACTGGCTTCCTGGCTTCCTGAAGCCATTAGAAGTTCTGGCTGAGTCCCAAAGAGATATAGTCCACTCTGCAAGGCTCCTACATTCCCTCCTCAAGAGATAGGAGAAGACGTCTGACCCCAGTCTTTAAGTGAAACAGCAGAAGCAATCCGAAACATTCTGGCTTAGAGAAGTTTGCCAGAGGGCCATTTTCGTTTATTCTCTGGTTAAATCACACAGTGCAAACTTTTGTGTGTGTGTGACATTGTGATTTAAAGCAAGTGGAATATTCAGTGAAAAAGCCTTCCGGGGAAACTGGGACATATCTTTTGCACAGTCATGTATTCCCACGCACTAAATATATACAGTTTTGTCTGATAGAAAGAATGTTGGAATGAAAGAGAACGCACCTTCTCACTGTTGCGACGTGCCTGTGTCTTTTAATGTATTGGCATAGATGTAAGTACTGCTTCAGATTTGAGAATGGTTTCAGCAGATGTGAAGTTGAGAAGAGTAGGAAGCTCTTAATTATATTCCCGAATTCGGTCACGGCAAAGTGTTCAGTGTCCGAGTGCTGCGGTGGCGTAGAGGTGGAGCTCTCGCCTCACAGTCAAGAGGCTATGAGTTTGAGCCTAGGTAGAGGCAGATATTTCTCTGTCTGGACACAGTGAGAATAAATTTGCTGAAAAAAACTTTGCATTGGCGACAGGAAAAGCATCTGGCCAGTAAACACTCAGCCCTGTTTGGTTGCACAGACTCCACCCCACAAAGGATTATGGGGTCTTTAAAAGAGGATGATGAAAGAGTTCAGTCCCTCAAAATATTTGACCAGAAAAGAAATTTCTTAGGTGTTAGTTTCACAATATTTAATCCAGTTAGCAGCTAACCAAGTCGTTGTCGTTATTATTATTATTATTATTATTATTATTATTATTATTATTATTATTATTATTATTATTATTATTATTATTATTATTATTATTATTTACTTTATTTATTAAACATGAAACTCAGTCAACTGAACATTCAAAAATGTATCGAAAAATACCATTGACTGGTGCTAATGGTTGATACGGGTTGCTGTCAGTGTCCTAGGTATCAACTAAGTACCTTAAGATGTACTATTATTATTATTATTATTATTATTATTATTATTATTATTATTATTATTATTATCATCATCATCATCATCATCATCATCATCATTATTATTATCATCACCATTAGGTTTATGTCTACACTATTAGAATATTAGAGACTAGTGAGTTCTTCAGATAATGGCAAAAGGACAAAATCTGTAAAAAATAAATAAATTCACATATCAATTGTATTTGATTCTGTATTAGGATTAGAATTATACACAAATATACACATGGAGACACTACACAAAGAGAGTGTAACACGCAAGGGAATCAAGAGCCAAATACTCTTAACTTCTAGATTAGTAGTTGGTAGTAAAATATTCAATTTCTTCAGTTCTCCCAAATCTTTAAAATGCAGTTGCCTTCTGAAAGATGTGATATTTGTTTTGATCTGCCTAATAATAGAGTTTTGTTGGGCTTTCTTCTCTTATGTTCTCCCTGGACAATTTGCCAGTGTGTAATGGTGATAAAATATGAACTGAACACTTATCACGGCTGTTCTTATAATGTTTTCCTTATTTCTGTAAATATTACAGGTCCACCTCTTGCACTTTAAGTAAGTTGGGTAAGAAGACAAAACTTGGGATATGAGAGAGAGAGAGAGAGAGAGAGAGAGAGAGAGAGAGAGAGAGAGAGAGAGAGAGAGAATCAACTAGATTTGTACTTGTTGAAGGTGCAAAATTTTCTGTCTTCTTTGTTTTTTCCCCAAGGCGCTCACAATTTTCAGTAAAGGTCAGGATTTTCAATGAAGTGTTAGAAACAAAAATAACAATGAAGTATCAGCCCCTTCTCTCCCACCCTCAATGAAAATAATTGTCACAGCACGCAAAGGAATTGAAAAATCTCTAAGAGAATGAAAATCATGAGCTATATAGAGAAATCATCTTCTTTTTTGCATTAGTTCAGGAAACATTCTCCCTGGGCAGGTTACCAATGAAGAAGGAGTGCGGTTTATAGGCATTGAGAAACTTCAAGAATTGAAGAATTTCATAATAAACTGATGTATACACATTGGGTACATTGGTTTTATCTCACGTGAGCATTCCATACTGAGTGTCAGTTTAGATCTGGGGTAGTCAACCTTTTTATATGTACCACCCACTTTTGTATCTCTGTTAGTAGTAAAATTTTCTAACTGCCCACCGTTTCCACAGTAATGCGCCATGTATCGTCGTCTGCGCATGCCTCTCGCGCATCGCGGATTGGGTTTGGGTGGGGAGGCGCTGGCTACTAGCTCTGCTTGTCTGTTACAGCTGGGTGGTGTGGAGGGGAGATGCGCGAGCTATTCTGGGATGAGGCTCTTTTGTTTGTGGTCGCACTACAGCGCCATTTAGTTTCACTTACGTAACGTGAACTAAATTTATGCGCGGGCGATACAAATAGTACATTTTCAGAAATTTAAATTGTCACGGGGAATTTTATGAAAACCTAAAGAAAATGTTTTTAGAGAATGCTATGAATTTTTTTTTTAAAGTCGATTAAATTAAAAAAAAAGGAAAGTGCTTCAGTATCGGACAAAACCCCTACCGCCCACCATGAAAGCTGGAACGCCCACTAGTGGGCGGTAGGGACCAGGTTGACTACCACTGGTTTAGATTCTTCACTGTGCTTCAACTCTGGATGCTGTGCAACTCTGAGTTGCTTTCTACAATTGTCCCCCTGAGTAGAAACAGCTGTCGTAGGGAAAAAGCAAAACAAAACAATGCATGCATAAAAGTTTATGATTTTGCCATGCTTGATACACTCCAGACTATGAGTACGGCAGATTCTGCTTGAAAAATGGACCAAGGGCAGATTTATGCCTCTCTCAAATCATTTTCAGGGTGAAGGCAATGGGTATAATGGTTATCGACCAACGGAAGATTTATGGTCGGGTTGAACTGTCATCACTCTTTTGGACAATGGATTGTTTCTTACACATATCATAAATAATGGGCAGTATTTCATTCAAGCTGATGAGTCTAAAGGATTGTGCACTGAGAGGGAAGAGGTTGCCTAACATGGAAAATATCTTGTCACTCAAAATGGGAACAGACTTGCTAGATGGAGAGACCGGTATGGTACATGTGATGAACATGGCAATGAAGGCTGATGGTTTTTTTTTTATTATTATTTGCATTTATATCCCGCCCTTCTCCGAAGACTCAGGGCAGCTTACATTGTGTTAAGCAATAGTCTTCATCCATTTGTATATTTTTATTGCCCCCCCCCCAACAATCTGGGTCCTCATTTTACCTACCTTATAAAGGATGGAAGGCTGAGTCAACCTTGGGCCTGGTGGGACTTGAACCTGCAGTAATTGCAAGCAGCTGCTGTTAATAACAGACTGTCTTACCAGTCTGAGCCACAGAGGCCCCTAATGTTGATTAGTTGAGAAGGGTGGATCCTCACTCAAGAATCCTAAAGAAACTTGTTCCATGGCAACAACAGCATTCCAAACCTGTTGGGCAGGAGATTCTTAAGGAATAGAATAAATTTGAAAGCTTGAGGTCCTGTCAGGTGTAAATAATCAGGACCACACATTAAGTTTCAGTTCAGATTATTTATTGCTCAAACCTGTAGCAACAGTCTAGCCAAGTAATAGCCAGTGCTAAATTGGCACTAGAGAAGGATTAACAGAATTCAAGAGGGATTGGATTTAGATTGCTTGTTGGAACATAATGACCGTAGGCTTATTCCTCACTTCACTCCACACCCAGGTTTTATCTGCTACTTGCCCCCATTAACTGTCCTCCATTATTAGGGCCGCGTTGTGGCTCAGGCTGTAAGAAGCCTGTTATTAAACACAGTTGCTTGCAATTACTGCAAGTTCAAGTCCCACCAGGCCCAAGGTTGACTCAGCCTTCCATCCTTTATAAGGTAGGTAAAATGAGGACCCAGATTGTTGGGGGGGCAATAAGTTGACTTTGTATATAAATATACAAATAGAATGAGACTATTGCCTTACACAATGTAAGCCACCCTGAGTCTTCGGAGAAGGGCGGGATATAAATGTAAATAAAAAAAAATTATCTTGAAGAGTTTATACAGATTACAGATTAACAGAGTTGGAAGGGATCTTGTAGGTCATCTAGTTCAACCCCCCCACCCAGCAGACCCTACACCATTTTTGACAGATGGCGGTCCAGTCTTTTCTTGAAAGCTTCCACTGATGAAGCTCCCTCAACTTCTGAAGGCAACTTCTGTTCCATGGGTTGATTGTTCTCACTGTCAGAAAATTTCCCATTGTTTCCAGGTCGAATCTCTCCTTGTTCAGTTTCCATCATCTGGCCTTGAGGTGCCTTGGAGAGTAGCTTGACCCCTTCCTCTCTATGTCAGCCCCTCAAATATTGGAACAGTGCTATCATGTCTCCCCTGGTCCTTCTCTTCACTAGAGTAGCCATGGCCAGTTTAGCAAACCACAAAAATAATGCTGGCACACTTTAAAAAAATCGGACTGAAGATCAGTCTAGCATTGCCTTAGTCTTCTGTATCATCTTGTGGTTTTGTTTTGTTTTTGTTTTTTTAAAAAAAAACTTAGGAAATTGCTTTTGAAAGTGTATCATGAGTCCATTTGGAGAAGGGCCTAGGGGAAAGAGATAAAAGAGATACAGGTAGAGCTCTGAAGAAGCTGCTGTGCTTTGGAGATTTTTATTTGGGTTTCTTGGCCACACTAATTCCTGTTTGGGCTAAAATATTTTATATTTCTGAATGAATGAGAAACTTTTATAAACTTGATGGTGATGTGAAAGAAACAGTTTTTTTTTAAAAAAAAAGGTTTGTGGTATTATTTACAATCTGAATTTATTGCCATAGTAAAAAAAATTAGCTATCCAAAATCAGTTTGAGGGAATCTATATTTCTTTCTCTCTCCAAAACACATACAAATTTTACTCCCTCAGACACACAAACACAAAACAAACACATCAGTCAAAAAGAAAGAATGGATTAAATATCCTATTGGGTTTTCCTAAAGTTACATTTTTAAACTATCTTGGGGGGAAATCTACATGGAGTTTTGGGCTTCAGCAACATTTTAAAGAACAACCTTATTTTATTATGTTTTCATGGAATTTAAAATTGTTGTCTCTGATTTTTAAGTAATTTCTGCTCTTAACTTGGAATGGGTGTATAGACAAATTAATTTTCAAAACGTCAAAAGAGATTTAATAAAATTTAGGACAAGTGTAGCTAATATAAAATTTAAATGATTCATAAAGGGATAAATATTGATCATTTACATTTTATTGACTATAAGATCTTTGTTGAGTAAAATAAGTGTACTCCATAGCTGTGGTTCCTAAAAATATATGTATTAATGCTTACATCTTTTAGTGTACATTGCTAGCAATATCATGGCAAATATCTCTTTTATTGAATAGATTATCTTCTTGCTCTTATCAAAATAATATTTGCCTTTTTGTGTTTGAAGTATAAAAGCCTTTAACAATCTTGTTAAAGAGGAATATGTAGGTGCATAGGAATATACGCTGTTGCCTGTTGCTGTGCAATTATAAATTAGAAGCCACAACATATACATGACGTGTATGCACCAATGTGTGTGAGAAGTATAAAATCTTGCAGATTTGTATGGTTTTCCCCAAATCTCTGACTTCCTTTATTGCTTTTCTATACCACGTCTATCCCAAAGGACTTGTGGTGGTTTATGAGATAAAATAATACAACAAAACCATTCAATAAGCCATCACACCATTATAAGGGAATGCTGAGGGGGGAAAAAAAGAAAGAAAAATAATTCCTTGCAATTATATTGACTTCTTCCAGACTGGATCTGGCTTCTAGGCTAAGAGGTAGATTGAAGGGTCAAATCCAGATCTCTAGGAAGATTTAATGATTCGAAGCTAGAGGCCTGTCGGAAAGGAGGCTTTATGTTTGCTTGTTTGCGTTTAGGCCTCAACTCCTGACCACAGTTGGAGTCCGGACGTCTGTTGCTAAGTAATGTAGTCATTAATTGAATTGTAAACAATTTTATGGGGTTTTTTTTTTAACCACAGTTGTTAAGGAAATCTGGCTTCCTTCATTGATTTTGCTTATTGGAACATGACAGATGGTGATAGTGTGACCCTAGAGCAGGGTTCTCCAACCTTGGCAACTTTAAGACTTGTGGACTTCAACTCCCAGAATCCCTCAGCCAGCAAAGCTGGCTGAGGAATTCTGGGAGTTGAAGTCCACAAGTCTTAAAGTTGCCAAGGTTGGAGAACCCTGCCCTAGGGCATTGCAAATGTGATAAATTCAGGCTGATTGCCAAGGACTTGAATTTTGATCATGTGACCATGGGGTTGCTACAATTTATTTATTTATTTATTTATTTATAATTTAATTTCTATACCGCCCTTCTCCCGAAGGACTCAGGGCAGTTTACAGCCATATTAAAACACCAAATACAAATAACAATTTTAAAAGAGAATTAAAAACAAATAATTTAATAGGCCGAATCTACTAAAACGGTCAGAGACCGACAAAAAAACCCAATTAAAATTACACTTAGGCTAGTCCCGCACAATGAAATAGTAAAGTCTTCAGTTCCCGTTTGAAGGTCCGGAGGTCGGGGAGTTGGCATAACCCCAGAGGCAGCTCATTCCAAAGGGCTGGAGCTGCCACAGAGAAGGCCCTCCCCCTGAGGGCCGTCAACCGACATTGTTTGGTCGACGGCACCCTGAGCAGGCCCACTCTGTGGGAACGCACAGGTCGTTGAGAGGCTATCGGTGGCGGGAGGCGGTCTCATAAATAAATAAGTGCTAGGATTGGTCATAAAGCAATTGTAACTTGGCTCTAGGTTTTTGAGCTAACCAGTTCTAAGAATATTCCATCTTTGGACTTGGATGGGCTCAGGCCAAGCATCTCCACATTATATGTTTCACTTTGTTCATGCCGGTCCCACTTGAAAAGATTGCTGGTAGTGATATTGTTTGATGTCTCTGGCAACACTCCATTTAGAGAAAGCAGTTGAAAAATCAGCAAAAACAATGGAGTTGACTCAGCCTGTGGTCTTGGTAAGCAAAATCATTTCTTCACCCTGAATTTTCCTGACACTTTGAACAATTAATCAGTGGAACGGTTTGCCTCCAGAAGTTGTGGATGCTCAAACACTGGAAGTTTTTAAGAAGAGACTGGACAACCGTTCCTCTGAAATGGTATAGGGCAATAATGGCTAACCTTTTTGTCGTCACGTGCCAAATGCGGGGGGACTATGGGGGGGGGTCGCGTACGTGCATTCCCACACCCATAATTCAACGCACCCCACCCCCTGCGCATGTGCATGTGACAGCCCCATGCACGCCTCTTCCCTTTTGGCACACGATAGAACAGTGGGCCCTGTAGACCCATTTTTCACCCTCCCCAGTCTCCAGAAGCTTTCTTGGAGCCTGGGGAAGGCAAAAAGTGCCTTACCCACCCACCCACTCCCCGAGGCCCTCCATAGGCCAGAAACAGCCTGTTTCCTACTTCCGGTCAGCCCAGAAGACCCGAAAATCACCTGGCCAGCACATATATGCAGACATGCGCTAAGCTAGGCAATGCTGACATATCCAACAATATAGTTCCGCGTGCCACCTCTGGTATGGGTGCCATAGGTTTGTCATCATGGGTATAGGGTTTCCTGCCTGAGCAGTGGGTTGGACTAGAAGGTTGGACTCCTATTCTGTTATTCTGTTAATCCTCTTTTTCTGCTGCTTCTTTCCCTGTTCCAAAAAAAAGAAATCTGTAAAGTTATGAAGTCCACATTATTGAAACCACTCTTCACATTTTCAGTGTCCAAGAATGGTGTGGATCCTTGTTCAGCATGCAGGCTGGGAACTGGGTCTCTTTCTGTGCATTGGCTTTCCCCGTCCATATGTTGCAGGAAAACACTCAGGCACTAAGTTGGTGGATGTTTTTTATCCTGTCAAGTCCCCAATGATGCTTGCCTTTTAACTTTGGAGCTACAAGAAACATTAAGAGAACGTTACATCTAAACAGCTGTGCAGTCATGAGGATGAAACATACTTTAATACTGAAATATGGCCCCAGGAGGAAACAGGAACTCTTTTTAGACTCTTTTATAGATAGTCGTGAGGAAGCAGAATAGAATAGAATAGAATTTTTTATTGGCCAAGTGTGATTGGACACACAAGGAATTTGTATTGGTGCATATGCTCTCAGTGTACATAAAAGAAAAAATACCTTCATCAAGGTACAACATTTACAACACAAATGATAGTCATAGGTTGAAATTTAACCCTTAATGATAGCAACAAAAAGTTACAGTCATACAGTCATAAGTGGAAAGAGATTGGTGATGAAAACGATGAGAAGATTAATAGTAGTGCAGATTTAGTAAATGGTTTGACATTGTTGAGGGAATTATTTGTTTAGCAGAGTGATGGCCTTCGGGAAAAAACTGTTCTTGTGTCTAGTTGTTCTGGTGTGCAGTGCTCTATAGCGTCGTTTTGAGGGTAGGAGTTGAAACAGTTTATATCCAGGATGCGAGGGGTCTGTAAATATTTTCACGGCCCTCTTCTTGATTTGTGCAGTATACAGGTCCTCAATAGAAGGCAGGTTGGTAGCAATTATTTTTTCTGCAGTTCCAATTATCCTCTGAAGTCTGTGTTTTTCTTGTTGGGTTGCAGAACCGAACCAGACAGTTATAGAGGTACAAATGACAGACTCAATAATTCCTCTGTAGAACTGAATCAGCAGCTCCTTGAACAGTTTGAAGAGTAGGCAGGATGGGTGGGAGAAGGTCAGCTACTTCAGTGAAAGCCGAAACTCCTTGAGAGCGAATGGAATCAAATAGCTATCTTGGGGGGGAGGGGAAATGACGTTTGATTATTTTAAGACACAAGAGAATCAGATGCTTCCATCCCATTATCTGAATGAGCTAATTACTTTATTTGGAATGAACATAAGAACAGAAATATTCCCTTGCTAAATCGGATCATTGCTCTGTTGTTCAGCACTCTGTGAGAATGTCCATATGCAGCAAAGAACAAAACCAAGATGATGGCATTCTTAAATACCAAGTTTTTGCTTAGCTATCGTTCTACAGTTGAGTGGTTGAGAACTCAGAGTAAGCTGTTTAGATACTGCCAGTTGGCTGCAGATTTTTTTTATTTTTTTTATTTTTGCTTTACTGAAATGGGAATGCTGATCTCAATTAAATCTGGATTAAGGTCTTTTTTATGTTATCCAGCTCCTGTTATCAGGCTTGAATCTACTGCCATCCACCTTCAGTAGGTCACCCTGTGAGAAGTAGAGAAGAAAAATAAAACAGCTCCATATAAATTATTCACTATTCACGAAAGTTCAAAAATCCAGTCACTAGCTTCTCAAAGAGGTCAAATGAAAATCGATTTGTGGTACTCTCTGAGCTTGGTTATTTGCTTGCAGCCATTTCAGGACCAAACTAGCCAACACTAATAACACTGAAGATGTTACCTAGTTTGGTCGTGAAATATCTGCAAGAAAATGATCAAACTGAGAGAGCACCAAGACTGCACAGTTCAACCTGAGCTACAAATATTCTCTTCTATTCTCTTCATTTTTAAGCTATTTGTGTGAAACTTTTATAAAGTTCTGGGATTCTTTACTATCTGTCAAAACAATTTTTTTCTTCCTGTTTTTCCATTAGCCAATAAAAACTTGAAAATTCACATGCTGCTTCCTGAAACCAGCTTCTTTTGTTGCTTTAGGTTTATTTATGAACGTTCACCAGGATGGGATGTTCATATTGAAATTCATAATTTAGATGAGAACTCTTCAGCAGTCATGAACATATATCATAATTTGTAGATCTCTCTCTCTCTCTCTCTCTCTGTATCTTTTTTTTTATTTCTTTTTGTCACAACAGTATACACAAACAATTGTCATAGATAAAACAACATAATTTGAAGAAAATATACATATATGTATAAAAAAATATGCATCAACTCTATCAATTTGATATGATGAAGGGAACAATAGGACAGGAACGGTAGGCACTTTTGTGCTCTTATGCACGTCTCTTATAATCTGTCTCTCTCTCTTTCTGTCTCTCTTTCTGTCTCTCTCTGTCTCTCTGTCTCTGTCTCTCTCTCTCTTTCTGTCTGTCTGTCTCTCTCTCTCTCTGTCTCTCTCTGTATCTCTGTCTCTCTCTCTTCTTCTTTTTGTCTCTCTCTGTTCTCTCTCTCTCTCTCTCTCCGTCTCTCTCTCCGTCTCTGTCTCTCTCGGTCTCTCTATCTCTGTCATTCTCTCTCTGTCTCTGTCTCTCTGTCTCTGTCTCTTTCTGTGTCCCTCTGTGACTCTGTCTGTTTGTCTCTCTCTCTCTCTCAGTGTGTGTGTGTGTGTGTGTGTGTGTTTGTAGCCAGGGCAGAGCAAGTGAATGCATATTAACATTGTGGACTAATGTACAATGTTTCTCCCTTTCTGTTCAGCTCCCCATTTTAAGGAATGTCCAACCCAGCAATGTTACTCTTGGCCTTGTGTTATCTTGTTATCTTGGCCTAACTCAAACCAGTGTCCCCGTCAGGGGGATTCGTTTGCTGAGATATTTGCTGGTCAGCTCACTTGATTGTGGGTGAAATGCAAAGCCTTGTAATAAATCTCAAGCTTAGAGACTAAGGCTTTATGATCCAATACATTTTCTGGAATCTCCTGGGTGCTGTAGATCAAGAATTCATGCAATATTTCCTCTCCAATCTTCAGGGTGATTCAGATTTCATTCATTTTCCAATGTGATGTGCCTATGCTAAGTGATCACAACAAAGGGGAGGAAAGGAAAATAGAATTTTTATGAAAGGCAGAAATGTGTTCTAAAACATACTCATAATATATTTCGGAGTGCAGAGCCCTGGTCATGCTTCCATTGGTACAAGTCATCCATAGGTATAGTACAAGTCACTTCCCCCCCCCCTTCCTCTCACTGTGATACTCATACTTGTCATTTATCAAGCTTAACTTTCCCAAGATTTTTAGACAGGTCATTTTAGAAAGACCTCGGGGTGAGGTGGGGGAATGCAGAAATAACACCTTGGGAAATGTCTAAGACCTGAACATAAAATTGTTCTCTTGGAGAATACCTGGAATTTCCAAGGAAATTGCAAGTCTAGACAGGTTTGCGGCTGCAAAGAACAGCTCCAAGGCATTGAATCTTTAGTGGCCACAAAAATCAGGCTGAAACGGGTGATAATGTTCCGCTATTTTCCCATCTTGGTAATATATAAAGGGCTAAATGTCTCCATCATGTTGCCTGGGGAAACAGGATATAAATGTATCTCTGTGTTGTTTGTTATGGATCTGCCTAATCTCTGATGATAAATTTATCCATTCTATTATTTATATTGTGCACATGGATTTATGCAAATCATATAATGAAAACTTACCTTAAGTTATTTTATTTTTAAAAAAATCTTCTCTTATTGTTTTCTATTGGACATGAAACAATGGATAGCTTTGAACAGAGGGGTCATTTAAACATCAAGAATGTGTGACACATTTCCACAGGGGCCATTTGAAACACACTAGGGCAGCCAAACTATTTTTATTCAAATTTTGGAGGCACCTGTAGTGGCGCAGTGGTTAGAGTGCAGTACTGCAGGCTACTTCTGTTCACTGCCGGCAGCCGGCAGTTTGGTAGTTCGATCCTGATCAACTCAAGGTTGACTCAGCCTTCCATCCTTCTGAGGTCAGTAAAATGAAGACCCAGATTGTTGGGGAAAATATGCTGACTCTGTAAACCACTTAGAAAGGGCTGTAAAGCACTGTGAAATGGTATATAAGCCTAAGTGCTTTTGCTATCTGGGTTTTGTTTAAGACTCAGCATATCTGATTTTAGCCTGCCTTTTTTACACATAGATGTGCAGAACCAGAGGTGGTATTTAGCAGGTTTGGACCGGTTCTGGCGAACTGGTAGTGGAAAATTTAACTGATTCACCAAACCGGCAAATGCCACCTCTGGCTGGCTCTGCGCCTGCCTGCCCGCTCACCTGATCACTGCTTACACTGCCCGCCAACTTGTGATGGTGCCGTCCCACCTTGCTGTGAGTGACGTCACAGCTGGCCAAGCCCACTGAGTCACATGACCCCCCACACCAAGCCACACCCACAGAACCGGTAGTAAAACCATTTGAATCCCACCACTGTGCAGAACCATTTTACCTGTCTGGCAATTGCAACAGAAATGTACTTTGTTGCAAGTACATACATTGAACCCTTAAATCTACATGGAGGATGTTACTAGACCGGTAAGGCAACATCTGCAAATAAACAAAACAAGCTCAGAGAACACCCTCAAATCTCCCCCACAGAATCTTTTGTTGGAGGTTGCAGCTTGCTCAGCACTTTGAGGAAGGCTCTTTGCCAAGTAGCCTTTTGAATGCTTTCCACATCCCTATTAAATGCACCCTGATCTTGCTCTGGCAGATAGTTATGTTGTTACATGCCAGATTAGATTAATTGTGACGCTCAGACATGGCTTGACAGAGTATGTCAGTGCACCGGTGTCAATTCAGAGGTTAACAGTTTGTAGCAGATTATTGGTGCTATTCTACATAATTAGGTACCGGAAAAATAGAATGCGTAGTGAAAAAGTTTGCTATTGTTTACACACGACAGAAGGGGAGGCTCTATTTCAGGGTTTGCGTTTGTGGTTTTGTTACAAAAAAAGCAATCCCTTGCTCCCAATGAAATGATATTTCCATTTTAATAAACAGAGAAGCATGTAGAACATCAGATAATGCCCCAAAGCGGTAAGTGATTAAAAATGTCTGTCTGTCTTATTCTCATTATCGCCTCCTCAAAAATAGTTAGACAGATTGGAACTTACATGGTAGAGTAATAACAGAATAACAAAATAACAGAGTTGGAAGGGACCTTGGATGTCTTCTAGTCCAATCCTAGACCAGGGTTGGACTAGAGAAGTGGCTGTCCAGACAAGTGGCTGTCCAGTTTCTTCTTAAAAGCATCCAGTAATGGAGCACCCACAACTTCTAAAGATGCTTGCCATTAATTCCTTGCAGGAGATGCAACAAATACTAAAAAGGACAACTCCGAAACAAACCATGTGACATTTGTTTTGGGTGGGAAGAATTTTCTGTTTGTCCCAACTTGGCTGACATCCAGCATCCTTCCCAACTTGGCTGACATCCTGCCCATCCTCTGTGGCTGTCCATCATTTGTGTTGTAAATGTTGTACCTTGATGAACGTATCTTTTCTTTTATGTACACTGAGAGCATATGCACCAAGACAAATTCCTTGTGTGTCCAATCACACTTGGCCAATAAAAAATTCTATTCTATTCTATTCTATTCTATTCTATTCTATTCTATTCTATTCTATTCTATTCTATTCTATTCTATCATACTGTGTCAAATACTAAACAAACACAGAGTACTAGGGCAACAGTTTCATGTCAAAATGCAAATTTCCTGAGTTTTGACTCAATTGAGTACCAAGGTACCACTATAGTTTATGATTTCTTGTTAATATGCACACACAGGCAAAGCAACAAGTGATTAAAAATGTCTGTCTGTCTTATTCTCATGATCCTCCTCCTCTAATGTATGTATGCATGTATTTAACAGTGTAGCAAGGTTGTGCTGTGGTCTTTTCCAAGGGCCAATGCTGATCATTAACATTTCAGAAGGGAAAGTCCAGTCCTATAGACTTCAGAGAAGTGAGTGTCCATCTGTGTAAATTTGTCATTTGCTGAAGTATCTGCTGAATGTTTAGGTTGGAGATATATGACTTTATTAGTTACCAGACCTTCTAGTCCTTCAATTATCTGGTTTTAGAATTTAGAATAACAGAGTTATTCTGTCATTTCAGACAAATGTTTGTCCAATCTCTTCTTAAAAACTTCCAGTGTTGGAGAATTCACAACCTATGGAGGCAGGTTGTTCCACCGATTAAATGTTCTAGCAGTCAGAAAAATTCTCCTTAGTTCTAGGTTACTTCTCTCTTTGATTAGTTTCCACCCACTGCTTCTTGTCCTCAGGTGCTTTTGACAATAGCTTGACTCCTTCTTTGTGGCAGCCCCTGAGATATTGGAACACTGCTATCATGTCTCCCCTAGTCCTTCTTTTCATCAAACTAGACATAACTAATTCCAACAACTCTTCTTTATATGTTTTAGCCTCCAGTCCCCTAATCATCTTTGTTTCTCTTCTCCGCACTCTTTCTAGAGTTTCCACATCTTTTTTTACATCGGGGCGACCAAAACTGGATGCAGTATTCCAACTGTGGCCTTACCGAGGCATTATAAAGTGGTATTAACACTTCAGATGATCTTGATTCTATCCCTCTGTTAATGCAGCCTAGAACTGTGTTGACTTTTTTGGCAGCTGTAGCCCACTGCTGGCTCATATTTAAGTGGTTGTCTACTAGGACTCTGTCGTGTCCCACTCCTCCTCTGACGGCCGGGTCGGGGAAGTCCGTATCAAGCGTGCCTCTGCAGCTCTGCCAAAGTCCTATCAGAGTCCTCAGGGCAGGCAGGAATCCAAGGTGTGACTTCAGAATCCAGATTAGACTTTGCCTGACTCAGAGAATGCCAGAAAGCAGATCCTTTATATAGGCCATGGAGTGTGGCTCCATGACTCAGCACTTATCCAGGCCTGCCCCTCCCTTCCTTTTGCTGATGTCGCCTCTCCATTCTCCGGAAGCGTGGATCTATCCATTGCATCATTTCGTCTCCAGCTGTTGGTAATCCCAGCTCGTGGCTGGCTTCAGGCGCACATGCTATCGGAGGGAGGGTTGTTTTTTTTTTTTACATTTATATCCCGCCCTTCTCCGAAGACTCAGGGCGGCTTACATTGTGTAAGGCAATAGTCTCATTCTATTTGTATATTTATATACAAAGTCAACTTATTGCCCCCCCCAACAATCTGGGTCCTCATTTTACCTACCTTATAAAGGATGGAAGGCTGAGTCAACCTTGGGCCTGGTGGGACTCGAGCCTGCAGTAATTGCAAGCAGCTGTGTTTAATAACAGGCTTCTTACAGCCTGAGCCACACCGCGGCCCTTGTTTGCTCGGTTTGTCCGGGCATGGTGCCAGGGCTGGGGGCTGGAGGCATGCCAGGACATTCTTCTGTACTATCAGTCTCTGGCTGGGATAGCAGGGGATGAGAGGGGCCTGGCTGTGGTGGTGGGGGTGGGGGTGAGCGAGGCACAACAGACTCCAAGATTCCTCTCACAGTTACTACTATTGAGCGAGGTACCACCTATACTATACCTGTCCATTTGTTTTTCTTGCCTAAAGGTAGAACCTTACTTTTTTCACCATTGAATTTCATTTTGTTAGATAGTTTGGCCTGGACCTGGCTGAATATGGCCAATGGAGAAGACTGTCCAGAATGCTTTCTCTATAAAAAAAAATTGATGCATTGGGTTTGGTTTCTTTTTAGGCTTTTGGTGAATCATTTGATTGGTGATGTTGATGATAAGAGGCCACACAATGTGGTTATATGAAAGGATTCTCATGCTAATAAAAGTGCTGGGAACTACTATATAAGCAAATCCAAACAGAGACTAGCCCTGATTATCCCTGTTATGCTGAAGAAGCCAGAATCTAATGTCTATGAATTGCCTTTAGGGAAGTTCCACATTTGACAGTAAGATACTTGTCAAAACTCTGCAACCGGTTTTAATACATTCGAACGGAGAGACAATTGTTCCTTGCTGTTTTCTTTCAGTCTGGATGGTTACTAGGCAGATCTGACTGTGCTAGTTCTTTCTTTCACTTCTTAAATATGCAGCTTAATTCATACTTCCATAGCACATTGTGAGGAATTAACGGCTGCTGGTATTATTGATTACCCCTAAAATATAAAAAATATGTGCCTAGTTAGTACATAATAAGTGCAAAGTGCTGGCAAACAGCTTAAAATGGATGGATAAACCCTGAGACTTTAATCCTGAATTATTTTGTTACCCCTAGTTTGAAATTTCCTTAAAGGCAGTGGTGGGATTCAGCCAGTTTGCACTGGTTAGGACAAACCGGTTATTAAATCCCCCCCTGGATATCAAAGTGGATCCTGGGTGCTGCGCTTCAATGGAGAAATGGGCAATGGAGCGGCCAGCACCAGGGAAGGAGAAAGACGCCGTCTCTCATTCTTCTCTCTGCTCCTTCTCCTTCCCTCGTGCCGGCCGATCCATTGCCCATTTCTCCATTGCAGCACACCTTTATTTTGGTCATTTAGCTTTTTACCCTACAACGAGTTCTGGTCTTTCGCTCGTGGGAAAAATATGGAAATAAAATTGTCTTTTTTCAAGGAATTTACACATACTGTTATGGTCTGATTTTAAATATTTTTATTAGGATAATTGTTTTTGTAGGGATTTGTTGTTGTTGTTGTTGTTTTGGTCTTGCTTTTCCTCTTGAAAGCAAATCTATAAACATAAAGCATTATGTTTTATAACTGCCTTTTAGATTTGCAGCCTTTTCAGTTTCGTCCTTTATATGGTCACTGTACATAGCTGTACCCCAGAATTCCTTTAAAAGAAAAAAGAAAAGAAAAAAACTATTGTTGGGGATGGCTCCCTTATAGAACAGTTAGTAGAAAATTGAGAATTATATCTGGAAGTCAGGACCATGGACTTATTCTGTTGCAAAAAACCTAGCTCATGCATTCATACTGTCTCTGACATCTCATATGTATCAAATTTATTTGTCTGTCTGTCTCTCTCTCTCTCATCTCTCTCTCATCTACATCTATCTATCTATCTATCTATCTATCTATCTATCTATCTATCTATCTATCTATCTATCTATCTATCTATCTATCTATCTATCTATCTATCTATCTATCTATCTATCTATCTATCTATCTATCTCCTCCCCTTTATTATATTTTTTACAAATAACTCAAGGTAGCAAACATATCCAGCAAATTTTCTTTCTTTCTTTTATTTATTTAGTTTGTCAAACATGTTCGAGATAACAGGTATAAGGTGAGTTGGGCAGGAAAAAATGATTGGCCCAAAGTCACCCAGCTGGGTTTCATCAGGACCTAGAACTCACACTTTCCTGCTTTCTAGCCTGGTGCCTTATGGGAGACCAAACTGGCGGCCATAAACCTCACAAAATTAAAAAAAAAAAATTCTTATAAAACCCCTAACAAGTGTCACAAAAATCATAAAACTCTCATAAAATTCATGTGGAGTAGTTCAAAATTTGTAGCAGATGCATGATCTTGTAGCACTGATTGCACTCAAAGGTAACATTTGCCAATGCAAACACAAGCAAACTCCTCCTCCTCCTCCTCCTCCTCCTCCTCCTCCTCCTCCTCCTCCTCCTCCTCCTCCTCCTCCTCCTTCCTAGCATATTCCCGCAAGTGCAGGGTCCGCTTTTCAGATCATTGAATGCCACTTTACGCGGTCAACTGTATCTCCAGGGCGCAGGCTCCCAGCTTGCATATCTTTGGGGTTTTTTTTTATAAAAAAGTTTTATTTTTACATTCATATCCAACAACTCATCCAATGTACAGTCATATACAATTAGTTGGGCTTGCCCAGTCACCACCCCCTCCTTTTAACTCTCTTCCCCCTTCTACCTTCTTCTACTTTCCAAACCTTCCTCCCCTTCTCTTATCTACATCCTCTCCTCCCTCCACCCTATACCTTCCTTCTCCCTCTTCTCCCCCTCTTCTCCTCTTTCCTACCTCTCCTCTTTTCTCCCTCCCCACCATTCTAAAATGGTAGCTGGGCAGACCCGACCCTACATTAATTATATTTATACCTCTTCAACAGCTTGCATATCTTCGTTGATGGTGTCTTGCCATCTCTGTTCTGGATGCCCACAAGGTCACCAGACATAGACTTCTAGTTGGAAGGCCTTGGCCATGGTGGAAGGTGCTGCTCTCAGGACATGTCCATACCAGTGGAGCCGGCCTTCCTTCATCTTCTCTAGAATTGGTGTCACACCAAAAGGCTATTGAATGATGTCATTATTTGCGAGACCGCCTTCTGCCACCAATTGCCTCCCAACGACCTGTGCGCTCCCACAGAGTGGGCCTCCTCAGGGTGCCATCGACCAAACAATGTAGGTTGGCGGCCCAAAGGGGGAGGTCCTTCTCTGTGGCGGCACCAGCCCTATGGAACGAGCTACCTCCGGGGTTATGCCAACTCCCCAACCTCCGGGCCTTCAAACGTGAACTGAAGACTTTACTATTTCACTGAGTGGGACTAGCCTAAGACATATTTTAGTGAAATTTTAAGGGGTTTTAATCGGTCTTTGACCGTTTTAGTGATTCGGCCAGTAAATATTTGTTCTTAATTGTTTTTAAATATTGTTATTTATTATATTTATATTGTATTGGTGTGGGTATTTTAACATTGGCTGTAAACCGCCCTGAGTCCTCCGGGAGAATGGTGCGGTATAGAAATGTAATTATAAATCAATAAAATATAAATAAATAAATAAATTAGTGTTGTGGTCAAGAAGGGAGATGCCCGATAACCAAGGCAGCATTTGCATTTCCATGGCATGGGGATGGTCCCTATTGTTGTCGCTGCCCAGCATTCAGTGTCATACAGTGCAACGGGGCAGAGGGTTGACTGGTAAACCTTAGATTTAAGACGGGTTGGCATTTGTCTGTCTTAACACAAGCAAACTGCCATGGGAATTCTAAAGCTAAGGATCCCAAGGAAGCTGGCTTTCTAATCCCTTCTCTTTCTTGCTGTTCCTCTTTTAGTCAATGGGTACATCCATCAGAAGAAGCTCATTGTTTAAGGTTGGAATTAACTCACGTTCAAAGTCCCTGTGTGCCTAGGGCCTCTGTATGGGTTCCTCTTCCTGTGCATTCCTTTTTGCAATTAAACACTTATCTCATTATCCTAATGACTCTAAAATATAGTAATTCTGAAACGGTTCTATGGGGGTGAGCGAGTGTGTCTAAAAGGCAGCAGTTAGTTAAAAAAAAATGAAGGAGACAGAGAGGAGGATTTGATTTCCCAAAGCATTCAAGTCACATTCTTCAGTTTAACAGATAAGTATGTGAGAACAGGAAAGAGGTGGGAGACTTCTGAAAAAAAACCATTATATAAAACATTAGAGAGTAAATGATGAAGAGGGCTGAAATTATTCTGTATTTATGTATTACTTTGCATAATGTAAAATGTTAGCATAATAAGAACACTGTTGCAGTATTTTAAGTTTTTCCATGGATGGTTACACACATCAAGCTTCTACGGATTTTTTTTTCTTTATAGCTGTTGTTATTCATAGTTTGCAATTACTCCAGCAGCTACAATGTTTGTGTTTGTCTGTCTGTGTGTGTGTGTGTATTTAAATGCTAAACTACCCCTAAATGTTTCAACAGGATGATGAATGAAATGAAATGAAATATTGATGAATGAAAGATGAATGAAAGAATGAAATATTTTGAGGAATATTTTTTTAAAAAAACCAAAAAGGTAGAATATTATATTCCCCTAAGTGAGAAATGGAGAAACTCTTCCTTAATACCCCACAGCAGATGTCAGCACTTAAAAGATAAAGAGCTTATTGAGAACTAGATAGCTCTATTCATAGGCAAAGCAAATACTGCAGGCAGAAATTCAATCAAGGCAGGATATTTTGAAACTCCCTGCAGCAATGTCTGAACAAAGGCAAAATGATGGGATTAGCCCTCACTCAAGATCCAAAAACAGGACAAAAGACGTTAAGCCACAATAGGAATTGTCCAAAACTCTTTCAGAGCAGTCCAAACTTCAACCAAACTTAGTTCAGACAAGCACTTAGGATTTGCATTTCTTCTTTTGCCTATAGAGCCAGCTATGACCTCTACATAATAACCCCTGCTTGACCCCATAGGAATCAGAAAACAGCTAATAGAATACATGTTCTTGCACAGGAACAGGAAGCTCAAGTGCAAAGCCCAAAAGAAGGTATAAACGCCACCCACTCTTAACTCCATGTGGTCAGCTGCCCCAGAACCATGTGCTTGGTGGTTCTTTTCATCATTAAACCTTCTTTCCAATCAGCCTCCAGGTTTCCCGTGTATTTCTCCCCGCTTGGAATTCAATCAGATGGATATTTCTTCCCAGACTTGGAATATACAAAATGGCTGAAGTCTTGTAGAAAAACTGCTAGGTTTTTTTTTTTAAATATCAATCATCTGGTTGGGTGGATGATGTTGCTATTTAGAACAGATCGATTGTATTCTCTGAGCTGAAGTGGCTCCTCCAGATACCTATTCCATTCACAGATTATAGTTTTTTTAAAAAAAAAAGATTCTTAGAGTCTAAACCAGTATTGTCACAAGAACCATAATAAGCCACATATCTCGGTTCATGATAGGGGAGATGTGATAGCATAATGTTCTTGTTCCTGCTTCTACCTGCCTCAGTTTCCAAAATGGGCAGATTTCCTCCATCTTTGCCAAAGTAACTCCAGCTGCATTCTATAGTCACGCTGCCAACTTCCAAGCTATGGAAACACCTTCCTAGATCAATGGTTTTTGAAGAACCCTACTGTTCTACTGGTGGCTCAGCAGATTAAGTCTGTCTGTTATTAACACAGCTGCTTGCAATTACTGCAAGTTCAAGTCCCACCAGGCCCAAGGTTGACTCAGCCTTCCATCCTTTATAAGGTAGGTAAAATGAGGACCCAGATTGTTGGGGGCAATAAAGTTGACTTTGTATATAATATACAAATGGATGAAGATTATTGTTTGACATAGTGTAAGCCGCCCTGAGTCTTCGGAGAAGGGCGGGATATAAATGCAAATTAAAAAAAGAAAACAAAAAAAAACCTGTTGTCTTCAACTCCCTCTCACTTTGGGTTGAAGTTGCATGTAGAAGAGGACAGAAATAGTGTTAATGAGGACTGTTGCCTGGTCAGATTCTCCACAGGAAAAATAAATCAATTATAGCATTTGTCGGCCTGCTGTCTATGGAGAAGGTAGGTACGTAAGAGAAGTCTTATGCATCTCTCAGTGCAATGTTGAAACTTTACAAGTTCTTACAGTAGCAATGGCTAACCTTTTTGTTGTCACATGTCAAAAGCACAGACGCACGCATGTGACAGGGCACGTGTGTGCCCGCACCCATAACGCAATGGGCGTGCAACCCTCCTGCAAGCCCCACCCCCTGCTCATGCACACGCAACCCCCCGTGCTCTCCCCACCCCCACCCTATGCATGTGCACATGACCTCCCCATGCTCCCTCTGTGCCCCATTTTGGGCCTAGTAGTCTTCTTTGCAGCCTCCTGGAAGCAAAAATAGGCTGCGGAGTAGGCCTCCCTGCACTTATAACCCAAAATTGCAATGTGTGCGTGCCCCACCCACCCACACATGCACACACATCTCACACACGTGCCCCGCTCTCCGCACATGTTGTTGTGACTCCAGCCCCCCGAACCTGTCCCCATGCCGAAAGTGACTCAGAGAGTGAGGGGGAAGGGCCGGTAAGGCTTACCTCGGGAGCACCGATTCCTTTGGCTCGGCTCTAGGAGCCAGAACCAGACCAGTCAGAGAACGTAATGAGGCCGTCATCCCCTGATTCCTCCCTTCCCCAGGCTACGCCTTCCGACCCAGCTGATAATAATAATGAAGCTTGGATCAACCCACGCTTCAGAAGATTAGAGAGGCGGCGTCATCAAAAGGAAGGGTGGGGCAGGAGCCCCACCCCACAGGATATATAAGGAGCTTTGGGACTGCTCTCACTCCACGGGAAGCAAAAGTTTAGCTGAACCATTTCAAAAAGAGCTGAAAGTCTTACTACGTGAGTCATTTGTTTGAACTTTGGCAGGCAACTGCGATTTCTCTGCCAGGACTGATAAGAGCCATGAATCCACTGGCTGAAGGCCAGCTCGTGGGTCTGAAGTGGGGAAGGAGACAGAACACATGTGTGGAAAAGACCCAAAAATCAGCTGGCTGGCGGGAGGTACACATGCATATGCAGTGTAGCTGAAATGGGGGGATGGCTTGTGTACCCTCAGAGAGGGCTCTGCGTGACGCCCATGACACGTGTGCCATAAGTTTGTCATCATGACCTTACACCATCAGGGGGCTGGTCACCTTTCAATGATGCACCTCCTAGCTTGGTTCCTGACAGAGTCAGCCATCCTTGATGAGACCTAACTCCAGTCTAGCAATGTTTACTTATCCTAAAGCAACTCGAGAAAAGCTGAGAAGAGAAAGATAATAGAATGGCTTGAAGATACAGTGAAAAGGTTAAAGCAGATAGCTGAGAATTAAGTCCACATCACACCTAAGCTATTCAGTTGCTCTGGCAAGTCCACCAGCATTATCTGCTCTTTTGCTGAGAATAAGTAAAGATTCTCACTCTGTAGATACATTCACCTCGCGCTGTTTACTTTCCAGGATGTCTCCACTTCCAAGTCAGCCTGGAATGGAATGGGGAAAAAAAACAACAACAACTGGAGTTGGATGAAACTCAGCTTGATGTTAGATAAGAATCAATTGAATTGAATTAAAAAAGGGCCTCTGTGGCTCAGACAGTCTGTTATTAACAGCAGCTGCTTGCAATTACTGCAGGTTCAAGCCCCACCAGGCCCAAGGTTGACTCAGCCTTCCATCCTTTATAAGGTAGGTAAAATGAGGACCCAGATTGTTGGGGGCAATAAGTTGACTTCGTATATAATATACAAATGGATGAAGACTATTGCTTGACATAGTGTAAGCCGCCCTGAGTCTTCGGAGAAGGGCGGGATATAAATGCAAATAAAAAAAAAAAGTATCTAGATGTCACCCATCTAAGCATTTACCAGTTCTGGCCCTGTTTAACTCATGTTCTGCTCAAGTTACAGTAACTAGTTGGTACTGAAGCTATAGAACAAATACAGTATACTATGTTCTAACTAAGCTCTTGGATATTTAATCAGTGCTTAGAGATAAACTGTGCAGGATTTCACGGGGATTGTAAATTCAAAACCAGGCAGATACATTTCTGCCCAATAATCAATATTTACAGCAGATGCCTATATTCTAACTGGTGGTGCAGTATTTTATTGTGGCCTGTAAAGCTGTGATCAGCAGGAAAATAACCTTGATGGATACACCTGATGACTACATTGATATTTACATGTGTGTTACTTTGTAAGGCAGAAGCTTATCATAGTCCATTTTTCCCCCTCCTTAAAAAAATAGTACAGGGAGCATAGAGAAGAAACATGCAAACAATAAGAGCTCAACCTTGGACTGATAGCATTGTCTCAACACAATTAATGCTATTCGTCAAATCTGTTTGACACTTAAAGGAGATTAGGAGGCAGGCTTTGAGAGCAGTCTATTATTTCAGGTGATGAAAAATTGCCATTGTGCTTACTAAACTGGAGAAGAGTTCAAGTAAAAAAAAAACCAAATACCCTACTGCTTTCAATATTACTTCTTTACAATGAAGATTCATAGTTTTGCCATGTGATAAAAAGGCCCACTTATGATACCTATTTATTTTTACTTATTTATTTAATTATTTCCACATCTATAGTGTTATATTTGCTTGAGTGGATACATGCAACTTTTTCATTCCCTAAAACTTTTTTCTAATTCAGTGTGTGTGTTTGTGTCAGTGGTGGGTTGCTACGGGTTCGCCCCGGGTCAGGCGAACCAGTAGCAGCGGTGATGGGAGGTGACAGGAACTCCCACCCACCTGTCCAGATGTCTCTGCACATGCACACCCATGAGTGAACTGGTAGCAACAGGATTTGAAACCCACTACTGGTGAGAGAGAGAGAGAGAGAGAGAGGGAGGGAGGGAGGGAGAAGAGGATATTGGCTGTCAAAATACCCAATATATTGTAATATTTCAAATAAAGAAGTAAAATAAATGTTGATTGGATTTACTTTGTGAAGGGGCTGGTCACTTGAAATGAAACTACACTAGCCTTTAAAGTTTCTGCACTATTAGAAAACTTCCTTGTTTTTCTAGGTACAATATTTAAATCAAATAATATGAGAACTATAATATATTGTGTCAAATAATATTGGTCAAATTATCTGTAATTTTAAATGATGCTTACAACATATGCAACCTGTAGCACATTTCACAATTAACTTAATGTAACTGTTCATTTGGTCTGGAAATGAAGTACGAGATTTTAAAAGACTTTGTGCTCATATACTTATCTGCAAAACAAAAGCAAACAAAAAATATCTTTGCCTGAATTTTGTATAACACCAGTGGTGGGTTTCAATTTTTTTTTTTACTACCAGTTCTGTGGGTGTGGCAAGGCTTGGTGGGCGTGGCATGGTTTGGTGGGCGTGACTTGGTGGGCAGTGGCAGGGAAAGAATACTGTAAAATCCCATTCCGTCCCCAATCCAGGGGAAGGTTACTGCAAGATCCCCATTTCCTCCCAATCAGCTGGGACTCGGGAGGCAGAGAATAGATGGGGGCGGGATCAATCAGAATTTTTACTACCGGTTCTCCGAACTACTCAAAATTTCCGCTACCGGTTCTCCAGAACTGGTCAGAACCTGCTGAAACCCACTTCTGTATAACACAGTTAGCTTTATAATTAATATTTTCATTTGATCTGCTCAAATAGAGTCCTGTTTTGCTAGTCTTGTGCATGTTTATCCATTGCTATATCAGCACAAATCTTCCTTCTCATAGTAAGGTGAACGTACAGTTTAGGATGTAGTGTTCATCTCTGTTTCTTGGGTGAGGGAACCAAGCATTGTCCAAACACAATTTCTGTGGTCATGTGGCCAGCATGAATGCTGTTACCTTCCCCTCAAAGTGGTACCTATTTATCTACTTGCATTTGCTTATTTTCAAACTGCTAGGTGAGCAGGAGCTGGGCTAAGTAACGGTAGCTCACCCCATTGTGTGGAATTCAGGTCTCGAACCCATTTTGTCAGCTTTTCAGCTGACAAGCTCAGTGTTGTTAACTGCAAATACCCCCGTATAAAATTCTGACTGAAGAATTCCAACATTGGGGAGCCATCTTTGATTCCTTTCATTCAACTTTCCATGGACAGTGGTTAGATTAGAATTAGAATAACAGAGTTGGAAGGGACCTTTCAGACAAATGGTTATCTAATCTCTTCTTAAAAACTTCCTGTGTTGGAGCATTCACAACTTCTGGAGGCAAGTTGTTCCATTGATTAATTGTTCTAACTGTCAGGAATTTTCTCCTTAGTTCTTAGTTGCTCCCTCCTTGATTAGTTTCCACCCATTGCTTCTTGTCCTGCCCTCAGGTGCTTTGGAGAATAGCTTGACTCCAGTGGTGGGTTTCAATTTATTTTACTACCTTCTGTGGGTGTGGCTTGGTGGGTGTGGCATGGCTTGGTGGGCATGGCTTGGCTTGGCTTGGTGGGCGTGGCAGGGGAAGGGTACTGCAAAATCCCCATTTCCTCCCAATCAGCTGGGACTCGGGAGGCGGAGAATAGATGGGAGCGGGGCCAGTCAGAATTTTTACTACTGGTTTTCCGAACTACTCAAAATTTCCGCTACCGGTTCTCCAGAACTGGTCAGAACCTGCTGAAACCCACCTCTGCTTGACTCCCTCTTCTTTGTGGCAGCCCCTGAGATATTGGGACACTGCTATCATGTCTTCCCTGGTCCTTCTCTTCACTAGACTAGCCATGCCCAGTTCCTGCAACCGTTCATCATATGTTTTAGTCTCTCTAATCATTTTGGTTGCTCTTCTCTGCACTCTTTCTAGAGTCTCAACATCTTTTTTACATTGTGGCAATCAAAATTAGATGCAGATCCATATTCTTCTAACAATATCACCCCCCAAAAAAAACCTATATCCTGTACAAAAAGACTCCATCTCTACTATTTGCTCTCAATCATTTTTCTAGGTTGTTTTTATTTTTATTTATTTAGTTTATTTTTTATTTTATTTGCATTTATATCCCGCCCTTCTCTGAAGACTCAGGGCGGCTTACACTATGTCAAGCAATAGTCTTCATCCATTTGTATATTATATACAAAGTCAACTTATTGCCCCCAACAATCTGGGTCCTCATTTTACCTACCTTATAAAGGATGGAAGGCTGAGTCAGCCTTGGGCCTGGTGGGACTAGAACCTGCAGTAATTGCAAGCAGCTGTGTTAATAACAGACTGTCTTAGCAGCCTGAGCCACCAGTCTGAGCCACCAGAGGTTGTGTGGTGAAAAGAACAATCAGCCAGCATGAATGAAACATTAAGAAGGAATATATGCACAGAACCACCACAAAAGAATTGAAAATAGAACCATCGGTATAAATCTACTTAAAAAATAATCTACTGTGAGACCTACCCTAAGTCAGAGTGCACAATTCTTACCGGCAGAAATTTCCACAGTTATTTCTAAGTAAATCACTAGGTTCTGCTCCATTTCAATTGTCATCAAAAGTCAATGGGTTTAAACTTCCTCCAGGCTGTTATCAGCCATCCATCGTTTAGGATTCAATGTCAGTTATAACTTTATTGATTATCATCACTTTTTTTTTTTAAACTGTGTGTTTTTCTAGCAGAGCCTTGATGGTGGAGCTGTTGCAATGCAGTATTGCAGGCTGACTCTGCCCATAGCCTGGAGTTTGATCCTGACAGGGCTTAAGGTTGACTCAGCCTTTTATCCTTCCGAGGTGGGTAAAATGAGGAGCCAGATTGTTGGGGGACAATAGGCTGACTCTGTAAACTGCTTAGAGCAGGGTTCTCCAACCTTGACAACTTTAAGACTTGTGGACTTCAACTCCCAGAGTTCCTCAGCCAGCAAAGCTGGCTGAGGAATTCTGGGAGTTGAAGTCCACAAGTCTTAAAGTTCCCAAGGTTGGAGACCCCTGGCTTAGAGAGTGCTGTAAAACACTATGGAAAGGTATATAGTCTTATATAAAGACTAAAGACTATGGTTATTGCTATTCATTTATTCTACTTTTTTTTATTTGCATTTATATCCCGCCCTTCTCTGAAGAATCAGGGCGGCTTACACTATGTTAGCAATAGTCTTCATCCTATTTGTATATGTATATACAAAGTCAACTTATTGCCCCCAACAATCTGGGTCCTCATTTTACCTACCTTATAAAGGATGGAAGGCTGAGTCAACCTTGGGCCTGGTGGGACTAGAACCTGCAGTAATTGCAAGCAGCTGTGTTAATAACAGACTGTCTTAGCAGTCTGAGCCACAGAGGCCCCTACCTGGTCTTTGGTGATTTGGTAAAAGGTCTCTGTTTAAAAATAAAGTAATTTCCCGGTGAACACACCTTAGAAAGGATGGTATAGGGCTCGAAGGCATGCAGAAATGGACATCCCGAAATGATTTAGGGGCTGCAGCGAATCCCAGTGGAAAAGAAACAATAATCGGGGTTCTTTAATTGGAAGTGAAGGATGTTTGGGAAGCCCTTCAAACAAGGCTGCAGTTCTGGGTTAATGATGTTTATAGGCAATTAACTAAATTATCCACGTTAAAAATGTTCTTGACAAATTTGATCTTGCAACATTTTAGCTGTCGTCTAAAGTCTTTCCGTTCGTTTGCTTTTTGGCAAGACATAAGTCAAAGGTGACATGCTGTCCCATTATTTCGTTTGCCATTTTAAAGGCAATCCTCAGACAGCGAGGTCAGAAAAAGTGTGCTGGCTGAATAGGGAAAGCTTACAGCAGTCAGCGAAATGAGGGACACAAGAAAGGAGCTACCGTATTTTTCGGAGTATAAGACACACCTTAGTTTTTGGGAAGGAAAATAAGAAAAAAGCTGATTGGCAGGTGGATTGGCCTCCCGGAATACCCCCAATCAGCTGTTCTCAGAGGTGAATTTTAGCAACAGGTTCCTTAGTTGTGAGTTCTGTGCCTTGCTTTAATTTAATTTAATTTATTTTTTTGCTTTTTTTTTTCTGCCTCTGAAACTTCTGAAACTCCATTTTAGAAAAAAACATTTTTTTCTGCCTCTGAAAGCCTCTGAAACAGCTTCAGAAAAAAAGCCTCTGAAGCTTTGTTTGGGGGCTTCATTTCTGAAGCTCCGTTTGGGGGCTTTTTTTCTGAAGCTTCATTTCTGGTGCTTTTTTTCCGCCTCTGAAACCTCCATTTGAGAAGCTGGGTGGGGCTACATTCGGAGTATAAGATGCACCCAGATTTTCACCCTTTTTTTTTGGGCAGAAAAGGTGCATCTTATACTCAGTAAAATACGGTAAATAACTATCCTAAAAGTGAAGGACCAAAAAATAAAATATGCAGCATGCGGTTTGCTCATTTTTGCATTAGCTTTCTTGAGATACAAACATGGCATGCTATAAATAGGAACGTTCTGCCCTCACTACAGGTTAGTCTGCATCCAGTTTGACAGGCAGCTAAACTCGCCTATCCTCCAATAAAACAGGCCGTGTGCTTAGATCTGGATGCTTTATTAAAAGAACGGGATATGGTGAAACTGGGGAAAACAGGGATACTTACAATGAGAACCAAATACAAGATAGACAGTATTGAGTTACTGCTGAACATAACAGTGAATAAATACAAGCAATTTAGAATAGAATAGAATAGAATAGAATAGAATTTATTGGCCAAGTGTGATTGGACACACAAGGAATTTGTCTTGGTGCATATGCTCTCAGTGTACATAAAAGAAAAGATACGTTCATCAAGGTACGACATTTACAACACAATTGATGGTCAATATATCAATATAAATCATAAGGATTGCCAGCAACAAAGTTACAGTCATACAATCATAAGTGGAAAGAGATTGGTGATGGGAACTATGAGAAGATTAATAGTAGTGCAGATTTAGTAAATAGTTTGACAGTGTTGAGGGAATTATTTGTTTAGCAGAGTGATGGCCTTCGGGAAAAAACTGTTCTGGTGTCTAGTTGTTGTGGTGTGCAGTGCTCTATAGAGTCGTTTTGAGGGTAGGAGATGCTCTGAGTGTGGGATGTGGGTTTGTCCTCGGATGACCATGTGCCACAGATGAAGATGGATTCTTCTTTGTGCTTCTGACTTCTCCAAATGCTAAAGGAGAATGGAGTCTGGTTTCCCAGCATGCACTTGTTTTGAGTGTGTGGGCTGATTGGTAATGAGATGGACTCAGCTTCAAACAATATACATAGTATTTGTCTCTCCAGCCACTAGATGGGGCTAGAGAGCAGCAACAGTATATAAAGTTATATGCCGGGGCACGACAAGGAACAAGAAGGACATCCTGTGAAGATAATTTTAAGCTTCCCTTTTTCAGACACCTGTCAATATCATGAACTGGTATTACCAACGTTGTAAAGAAATTCAAAAAGTAGACAATACAGGTAGACTTAAAGCAGTTCATTCAATGGCTGTTGAATGTTACAAATGGCAAGGGAAGAAAGTGACATGGCCAATTTTTCACACTCCCAATGGTTTTAGCATCCCTCTGGTCATGTGATCAAAACTCAGAGGATTGGCAATCGACTATTTAGGACAGTTGCAGTGTCCTGGGGTCATGTGATCACCATTTGCGACCTACTGACCAGCAAAGTCAATGGGGAAGCCAGAGTCACTTAACAACCGTGTTACTAACTTAAAAAACGGTAGTGATCCACTTAACAACGGCGGGAAAAAAGTCGTAATGTCTGCTTAGCCACAGAAATTTTGGGCTAACAAGTTTATTTTATTTATTATTTTATTTATTAATCTGATATATATGATATTTAAACTGCTCTTGCCATAATGACTCTAGATCAGGGATCTGCAACCTTAAACACTCAAAGAGCCACTTGGAGCCGTTTCCCACAGAAAAGAAAACATCGGGAGCCACAGCACCTTCCCGTGCCTGACTATTTCTCGAGCGGCCACAAAACTAGCATATGTAGTTGAATTAAATGTCCTATTTTCGTCTGAAACTTTTCTTTTTTTGGATTTATCCATGGTTGACCTACGGGGGGTTGAAAAGCTCAATAAACTGTGTGCCGGCTGGTGTTGCACACTGGTGGTTATGATGCAAATTTTGAATAACAGGGAGCCGCAGCAGAGGGGTTAAAAAGCCACATGTGGCTCCAGAGCCACAGGTTGCTGATCCCTGCTCTAGATCAATGGTCCCCAACTTTTCTGGCTCCATGGACCAGCAGTGGTAGTGGCAGGGGGAAGGGATGGTTTCACGCATGCAACCTAGATCCTACACATGCATAAATGAAGCTTCACATGCTCATCCACCACTTCTGGAGCCCAATTCCCAACAGATTGCAAACCATTACCAGTCTATGTGTGTGTGTGTGTTTGTAGGTTTTCATGGGTATAGGTATGTAGGTCTTGGCATTTTCGGGTCTTTTCCCATGTAAGGTTGAGAGTATCTTGGTGACGTTTCGACGAGGTCTCACTCATCCTCTTCAGGCTGGTGTTTTTGGCTTCGTGCTTCTGTGAGCAAAGCTGAAGATGATGAGTGAGACCTCATCGAAACATTGCCTAAATACTTCCAAACTTACATGGGAAAAGACCCGAACATATCAAAACCTGCATATATATATATATATATATATATATATATATATATATGTATGTATGTATGTATGTATGTATGTATGTATGTATGTATGTATGTATATGTATATGTATATGTATATAACATAACAAACATAATAACAGAGTTGGAAGGGACCTTGGAGGTCTTCTAGTCCAACCCCCGGGGCAGGAAACCCTACACCATTTCAGACAAATGGCTATCCAACATTTTCTTAAAAATTTCCAGTGTTCGAGCATTAACAACTTCTGCAGGCAAATTGTTCCACTTATTGATTGTTCTAATTGTCAGGAAATTTCTCCTTAGTTCTAAGTTGCTTCTCTCCTTGATTAGTTTCCACCCATTGCTTCTTGTTCTACCCTCAGGTACTTTGGAGAATAGTTTGATAGCTTGACTCCCTCTTCTTTGTGGCAGCCCCTGAGATATTGGAACACTGCTATCATGTCTCCTCTAGTCCTTCTTTTCATTAAACTAGGCATACCGAGTTCCTGCAACTGTTCTTCATATGTTTTAGCCTCCAGTCCCCTAATCATCTTTGTTGCTCTTCTCTGCACTCTTACTAGAGTCTCAACATCATATATAATGTGTTTAATCCATAGTCTACATTTTGATCTAAATGGTCCAAACAGGCCTACCGGGCCACTGCGTGCCAGGAGCAGGGGGGGAGGGGGGTTGCACGCACATGCTCAGGGGTGGGGCACATAGAATTATGGGTGTGGGCATGCACACGTGTGACCTCACCCCAGCTCCTGGCACACGATGGCAAAAAGGTTAGCCATCACTGGTCTAGACCCACATCTAGACCTATTGCATTTTAGAGCAAATGTGACTCCTATTCTCCAAAAAGAAACAGTTCTCAGACAAACCAGGACAAATGTTGCATAATGGCATTTGAGTATGGAAAGATTTTCAAGCTGAACGTTCTCAAATCCAATATTTGGTTTGGCTGCTTTGTAAGTTGTTGTTTTGGATGTTTTTCTTCAAAGCAGATCCAGCAATGTAACGGACAGGCTTCATCCCTGCTGTTTTTTAGGCAATAGAAGATAAGAAAAGAAGGTTTAAAAAAATGTAAAAGGAAGACCATATCAATTTTGCATTGTTTGGAGGTAAATACTTCTGTAGGTCTCCAGTCACCGATTCTTTTGAGTCTGCTAAAACTCTGTTTAAGGAAGATTCTGGATAGCCAACCCTAAATATTATGAACTGATTAAAGCTTCCATCAGCTGTCTGCTTGCATGCTGTAAAAGTTTACAGCTTAGAACTTTGGTGCAAGGAAGACAAAGTTCATAGGGGCCTCTGGTGGCTCAACAGACTAATGCAATCTGTTATTAACAGCAGCTGCTTGCAATTACTGCAGGTTCAAGCCCCACCAGGCCCAAGGTTGACTCAGCCTTCCATCCTTTATAAGGTAGGTAAAATGAGGACTCAGATTGTTGGGGGCAATAAGTTGACTTTGTATATAATATACAAATGGATGAAGACTATTGCTTGACATAGTGTAAGCCGCCCTGAGTCTTCGGAGAAGGGCGGGATATAAATGCAAAAAATAATAATAAAATAAAATAGGTGGTATGTGCTTTTTATAACAATTGCAAAAGTTCATTGCGTGCACTTGTTTTATACAAGCATTGCTGAATATACTAGGTTTTTTTTTTTTTGGTTTTGTTTTAAAGGTTGTAAGCTCTAAAATGCAATAGGAAAAAAATAGCTACATTATTTGAAGGTTAAGGCGTGCATTCTGTGATACTTTAATGTGGAGTTTTGGGAGTGCACACAGAAAAAAAAACACCTTGCAAAAGTGATCATGCTTTTCATTTGCGGAGCATCAAATGATGACATCTGATGATAAATGAAGAAGCATATACAGTAGCAAGAAAACAAATAGGCTTCGCACCATTACCCCAAAGAACTTCTTGTCAATCATAACCCGAATAAAGTGAATCACGGAAAGAGTAGGAGGGAAAAAGATTTAATTTTTAAAATATTTCTCCTCTTAAAAATCAGGTGCAGACCTTATTTCTGTACTGTTCCCCCTCCCCCTGAAAATACGACCTATCCTGAAAGTAAGTGCTAGTTTGATTTTTACATGTGCACCAAATGTAAGCCCTACCCCCAAAATAAACCCTAATTAAGACCCCGCCCACTCTAGGGTATACGGGTAAAAATTAAGCTAGGGGGATGTGGGTGGTGGAGCTGCCCTACTTACCGTTGGATAATTGCCGCCAGGCCTTGCACACCCCGACACCTGCTTTGCCAGCCCATTTCTTTTGCAACTGGCAAGGCTTTCCTGAAGGTTTCTGTGGGCGATAACAGAGCTCAGGCCGACTGCTTCAGTGACTCCATCCAGCCACCTCATTCTCTGTCGTCCCCTTCCTCTTTTGCCCTCAATCTTTTGCAGCATTAGGCTCTCCTCCAGTGAGTCCTTCCTTTTCATTAGGTGGCCCAAATATTTGAGTGTCATCTTCAGGATCTGGCCTTCTAAAGAGCAGTCATTCAGGGTTGATGTCTTCTAGGACTGACTGGTTTGATCGCTTTGCGGTCGAAGGGACTCGCAGGAGTCTTCTCCAGCACCATTGTTCAAAGGCCTCAATTCTTTGACACTCGGCCTTTCTCATGGTCCAACTTTCACAGCCATACATTGCAACTGGGAAAAGGCTGTAATTCATGCTAAAGGTTACCCAACTAAGTATTAACTGACATGGTGATAAGTTTTGTATATCTCATTTTTTCTATGGTGATAATTTTTATTTCATTTTTTCTATGTGTTTCATTTTTCTTCTTTATACTGTAACTGCTATTCTAATAGCAAATCCTTCATAGAAGTTATTGCATTACATTCTTGATTAAATTATCTTTCCATTGATGTATAATTTTATGGTACTACTCCCCCAAAAAGGAAGTGTTATTAGCTAGTTTTAGAAAACACACTTTTCCCAATAGGTTTCCACAATTTTGGCTACTATTATATTTTTTAGAATCTTATATGTATTCATCCCCATTTAATAGATGTGTCCATTGGTTGTATGCAACTCTTTAAGGCAGTGATGGCTAACCTGTTTGCCATCGCATGCCAAAAGTGGGGGGAGTGTGAGGGGAATCACACACACGTGTACCCACCCATAATTCTATGTGCCCCCCCCATGTATGCACATGTGACTCCCCTGCCCTCCCCCATTTTTTGGTGGGCCCAGTAGGCCCATTTTTCACTCTCGCCAGTTAAGAAACGGGGCATTTCCGGCTTCCAGAGGGCCTCAGTGAGGTCGGGAAGGGTGTTTTTGCCCTTCCCAGGCTCCTAGAAAGGCTCTGGAGCCTGGGGAGAGCAAAGAACAGGCCTTCCCCACCCACCCCCAGAGGCCCTCCAGAGGCCGGAAATCAGCGTGCTTCCTGACTTCTGGTGGGCCCAGAAGGCCTGAAAATCAGCTGGCCAGTGTGCACATGCATGCCAGAGCTGAGCTCGTGTGCCCACTGTGTGCCACCTGTGGCACGCGTTCCATAGGTTCGCCATTACGGCTTTAAGGGATCCTGAAGTTGTGTTTTGAATCCCAGTTAGTTGCTTTCCTGTACTGTCTTGAATATTCATTGTTATCATGACTTTTGAAGGGAGAAGATGGTTGAAACAATCCATAAAATTCCTGGAAGGTTACGCCAGAGGCCTCTGGTAATCAGCCACATTAATTTTATACTGTAGCGTTAAGCAACTTACTGCATTGCGCGTAACAGGAAATCCTAAAGAGCTTCATATCTGCAGTTAGTTGAGTAGGTGTGTAATTGACTTTTGGCCTCTTGGTGACACCAATTGCTTTTTATAAAGCTATTGGGAGATTGAGCTCTAAAATTTGAAAGCCTCAGTATTTTCAGTTCTGCTTACAAAAGCAAAGAAAACCAATGCACACTATTGAATTTATTTTTTTATTTTTTTATTTTGGGGGGTGTTTTGTGAAATCATTTTAAGAACTCAGCAGAATTCATTTGTTTTAACGCATCTCAGATGCCATTGATAATTACAGGGGTGCTCATAATGATTTCGTATAATGTTGGAGGCCAGTTGATATTTGTTATGTTTATCTTCGTTCAATTGCAAATGAACAGAGGCAAGCAGATACTAGCAGGGTAAAAGTTACTTAAACAAATAGCATTTTTTCCAGATTTCTTTTTTGATGGATCAAACATTATTTTGTTTTTTCTTATTTGTTGAGAAAGAAAGAAGGGGGGGGAGAGAGAGAGAGAGAGAGAGAGAAGGAAGGAAGGAAGGAAGGAAAGAAAGAAAGAGAGAGAGAGAAAGGAAGGAAGGAAAGAAAGAAAGATAGAAAGAAAGAGAGAGGGGGAGGGAGGGAGGAAGGAAGGAAGGAAGGAAGGAAGGAAGGAAAGAAAGAGAGAGAAAGGAAGAAAGGAAGGAAAGAAAAAGAAAAAGAAAGAAAGAGAGAGAGATGGAGGGAGGGAGGGAGGAAGGAAGGAAGGAAGGAAAGAAAGAGAGAGAGAGAGAGAAAGGAAGGAAGGAAAGAAAGAAAGAGAGAAAGAAAGAGAGAGAGAGGAAGGAAGGACGGACGGAAGGAAGGAAGGAAGGAAAGAAAGAGAGAGAAAGGAAGGAAGGAAGGAAAAAAGAACAAGAAAGAAAGAGAGAGAGAGGAAGGAAGGAAGGAAGGAAGGAAGGAAGGAAGGAAGGAAGGAAGGAAGGAAGGAAGGATCAATCATACTAAATTTGAACATATGATTATTGGAGAAACAAATTCATGAAAACAACAAAACAAACCCAGTGGCTGCTGTCATGTACTTGTTTTGATAAGACTTGCATAAAGATGAAAGTCTAATTTCCATATGAACAAGGATACAGATTCAGTTCTATGACTGCAGAGAGGCAGAAATCTAGAAAAGTGTGCTAAACAATGAAGATTCATGCTGTGTCAAAATCATAGATCACACTTGATGAGATACGGGGTGTTTTTCTCCCCCCTTTCATTCTTTCTAAACCCAACTCGTTTACATGTCTGCCATCATGGGAATGGATAGATCTATGCTTCATTGAGCTACTTTAAACCAAGTATAGTTCTTTTAGCTCAACTTTCTCCAAGTGACACTGGGTTTTCTGCAGCTTTCCCAGATATATGCAGATTTTTAACGAACTTCTCTAAGTAAGAATGATGGATTGAAGGAATGAAGTTCATTGTTGTCGCTTATATTACAGCAAAGACTTCTTGGAAATATCCAAACATCGATTTCTGTCCAGATTAATAGAGCTCCTTATCTCTCTCTCTTTATCTAGTATTGTTTTGTTTCTTGTAGAAAAAGTTAGTATTAGAAAAGGTACATATGGCACTTTGGAAATGCAAATAAAACTAATCATTACACCGAGTTGGGATGAAGAGGGGATCTGCTGCTTTTACCGTCTTTGTAATCCAAGGTCCAGATTTATGGAAAGCCTGCATAATATCGGTTTGCAAAGATTACGTGTTGAATAATGATTTAAGGTAGAGGACAATTGTTGTTGATTATTCAGAGTAGCTTTAGTTTTTGTGTTTTTTTTCCATTTATATCCCGCCCTTCTCTGAAGACTCAGGGCGGCTTACACTATGTTAGCAATAGTCTTCATCCTATTTGTATATTTATATACAAAGTCAACTTATTGCCCCCAACAATCTGGGTCCTCATTTTACCTACCTTATAAAGGATGGAAGGCTGAGTCAACCTTGGGCCTGGTGGGACTAGAACCTGCAGTAATTGCAAGCAGCTGTGTTAATAACCGACTGTCTTACCAGTCTGAGCCACAGAGGCCCAGAGTTTAAACTGAGGTTTCCCTCTTGCCTGTATCCTTTAATGGTGCTCATTAAAAGAACAGGCTGTTGTTAAGCAAATCCAATGGACCAGGGGTGAAGTGCTCTGAAGTCTGCACAAGTAGTATATAAGCTTGATTTTTGTATAGCCTTGAATACATTTGAAAAGTTCTCTATGGCACTGCCAGATGACCTGTTCAGACATGAAACAGAGCAGGGTTTAAGCTAGCTAACACAACTGCCTCAATCATGTGTGCCTGTATCCCCTCCATGCCTGTATTGGGCAAGTATGCAGAGTATACGAAACTGGGCAACTGGACACAATAAGCAGACCTTTCTCAGTGACTTACAGTTTAGTGGTCTGTTTCACCACCCTCTTGAGTTTCACGCTGAAGAAATGCAGTGTGACATTGTTGTTAAGTGTTAGACCTTCAAGGGCCAACAGTAGGTGGCTTGGAATTAATCCTTATTTTTAAATCCAAACTACCTCACACAATGGCAAAAAAATGAACACCGTAACAGTAAGGTTCTACCTTTAGGCAAGAAAAAAATCAAATGCACAGGTGTAGCATAGGTGGGTGGTACCTTGCTCAATAGTAGTCACTGTGAGAGGGATCTTGGAGTCTTAGTAGACAATCACTTAAATATGAGCCAGCAGTGTGCTGCAGCTGCCAAAAAAGCCAACACAATTCTAGGCTGCATAAACAGAGGGATAGAATCAAGATCACATGAAGTGTTGATACCACTTTATAATGCCTTGGTAAGGCCACATTCTGAATATTGCATCCAGTTTTGATCACCACGATGTAAAAAAGATGTTGAGATGCTAGAAAGAGTGCAGAGAAGAGCAACAAAGATGATTAAGGGACTGGAGACTAAACTGTATAAAGAACACTTGCTGGAATTAGGTATGTCTAATTTAATAAAAAGAAGGAATAGCAGTGTTCCAATATCTCAGGGGTTGCCACAAAGAAGAGGGAGTCAAACTATTCTCCAAAGCACCTGAGGGTAGAACAAGAAGCAATGGGTGGAACTAAGCAAGGAGAGAAGCAACCTAGAACTGGATGGGGAGGAACAGGCTTCGACTCAACCCATCCAAGACAGAGTGGCTGTGGGTGCCGGCTTCCCGGTACAGTCAGCTTACACCATCGCTGACTGTGGGGGAGGAAGTACTGACCCCCAGGGAGGGAGTGCGCAACTTAGGCGTTCTCCTGGACGACCGGCTGTCCTTAGAGGATCATTTGACAGCCGTCGCCAGGGGAGCTTTTTATCAGGTCCATCTGATTCGCCAGTTGCGCCCTTTCCTTGACCGGGACGCCTTACGCACGGTCACTCACGCCCTCGTCACTTCCCGCCTGGACTATTGCAATGCTCTCTACATGGGGCTCCCCTTGAAGAGCACCCAGAGGCTCCAGTTAGTCCAGAACGCGGCCGCACGGGTGATAGAGGGAGCACCGCGTTGCTCCCATATAACACCTATCCTGCGGCCTGCACTGGCTACCGTAGTCTTCCGGGTGCAATTCAAGGTTTTGGTTACCATCTTTAAAGCGCTCCATGGCTTAGGACCGGGATACCTTGAGACCGCCTTCTGCCACCGATTGCCTCCCAACGACCTGTGCGCTCCCACAGAGTGGCCCTCCTCAGGGTGCCGTCGACCAAACAATGCAGGTTGGCGACCCCCAGGGGGAGGGGCTTCTCTGTGGTGGCACCAGCCCTGTGGAATGAGCTTGCTCCTGGATTACGACAACTCCTGACCTCCGGACCTTCAGACGTGAACTGAAGACTCTATTATTTCAGCTGGACTAGCCTAAGAACAAAATGTTTTAAACAAATTTTAATGGGGGTTTTATTGGTTCTTATTGTTTTAGTGATCAGGCCTTGATAATATTTAGTTTTAACCTGGGTTTTAAAAGTCTATTTATTATATTGTTTTATATTGTTTTAATATGCCTGTGAACCGCCCTGAGTCCTATGGGAGATGGTGCGGTATATAAGTTTAATAAATAAATAAAAATAAATAATAAATAAACTAAGGAGAAATTTCCTGACAGTGGGAACAATTAATCAGTGGAACAACTTGCCTCCAGAAGTTGTGAATGCTCCAACACTGGAAGTTTTTAAGAAGCGATTGGACCACCATTTGTTTCAAATGGCATAGGGCTTCCTGCCCGAACAGGGGGTTGGACTAGAAGACGCCCAAGGTCCCTTCCAACTCTATAATTCTGTATTCTGTAGACTAGTTCTTCTCCTGATGTGATAATTGCTGCTCCCAAAATTTTCCATTTGCACAAAGACTGATAAGGCCAACAGGTGGGACTGGGTCTAAAAGCAAAGGTGAGTCCTTGTGACATCTGTTTGGCCTGCAGCTCCATCTGCTTTCCAAAGTAGTTTGCAACAACATCGGGAGGTGCCTTCCATCTTGAGCTCATTCATCTGGCAATATTGTAATGCTGAAGTCAGTCCAAAGCTTCCAATGGCAACTCATTGGAACCAATAAACGCAAACAAATAGCTGGTGCACAACAAACCCTTCCAGATTCATATACAGGCAAGTGTGTGTGTGTGAGAGAGAGAGATTTAGTCAATGCACGGCGTGCTTAAGCAATCTGTTTTTTCCTTCACCCATGAGCAGAAGCCTTGGAGGGATATTGCCGTGAATGATAAGGTATGGCGACAGAGCATAACACTGAGAAAATGTCAGTGTTCCGCTTTGATTACACACTCTATTTTGCAAGTTTCGGGACACTAAAACTGAAAAGTACTTATATTTCACCATGATGTGATGGACTGGTCAAACTGAATCATCATTAGTGGGACTTTCAGCTGTGAAATGATGAGTAAGCGCACAGCAGCATAGCAAAAAAAAAAAAAAGTCATTCGCTGCCAGTGTTTACTCAGAAGGAAATATGTGTGTGTACCTCTCTCTATGTGTTTTTATTTATTTATTTATTTATTTATTTATTTATTTAAAAAAAAAAGACTGCATTTCAAGATCCATGTTGGCATGGTGGTTAGAATACAGTATTGCAGCTAATTTTGCTCATAGAATAGAATAGAATAGAATTTTTTATTGGCCAAGTGTGATTGGACACACAAGGAATTTGTCTTGGTGCATATGCTCTCAGTGTACATAAAAGAAAAGATACCTTCATCAAAGTACAACATTTACAACACAATTGATGGTCAATATATCAATATAAATCATAAGGATTGCCAGCAACAAAGTTACAGTCATACGGTCATAAGTGGAAAGAGATGGGTGATGGGAACGATGAGAAGATTAATAGTAGTGCAGATTTAGTAAATAGTTTGACAGTGTTGAGGGAATTATTTGTTTAGCAGAGTGATGGCCTTCAGGAAAAAACTGTTCTTGTGTCTAGTTGTTCTGTTGTGCAGTGCCCTGTAGCGTCGTTTTGAGGGTAGGAGTTGAAACAGTTTATGTCCTGGATATGAGGGATCTGTAAATATTTTTGTAAATATGTGAGGGATCTGATTTGCTGAATGTTAGTAGTTGGGAAGTTGGATCCAGACTGGGTCAAGGTTGACTCAGCCTTCTATCCTTACAAGTTCAGTAAAATGAGGAGTCGGATTGTTGGGGGCAATAGGCTGACTCTATAAACTGCTTAAAGCAGGGGTCTCCAACCTTGGCAACTTTAATACTTGTGGGCTTCAACTCCCAGAGTTCCTCAGCCAGCAAAGCTGGCTGAGGAACTCTGGGAGTTGAAGTCCACAAGTCTGAAAGTTGCCAAAGTTGGAGACCCCTGGCTTAGAGAGTGCTGTGAAGCACTGTGAAGTGGAGTATAAGTTTAAGTGCTACTGCTATTGCTATTTCTAATGTCTTTTTAAAAGGTAAAGGTAAAGGTTCCCCTCGCACATATGTGCTAGTCGTTCCCAACTCTAGGGGGCAGTACTCATCTCAGTTTCAAAGCCAAAGAGCCAGTGCTGTCCCAAGAAGTCTCCATGGTCATGTGGCCAGCATGACTAAATGCCAAAGGTGCACGGAACACTGTTACCTTCCCACCAAAGATGGTCCCTATTTTTCTATGTGCATTTTTTATGTGCTTTCGAACTGCTAGGTTGGCAGAAGCTGGGACAAGGAACAGAAGCTCACCCCATTACGTGGCACTAGGAATTTGAACTGCTGAACTGCCGACTTTTCAATCAACAAGCTCAGCGTCTCTTACCCACTGAATTCAAATACAGTGAATTATTATTACATTACTTAAATTATTAAATTACGATGAAGCAAAGACTTCGCAAATAATTCTACAAAGAAAAGTTATTATAAAACAGACTTAAAAGTTTAAGAGAAAAAAATAAAGTTTTTGTAGGAAAGAGTGGCATTTAAAAACATTTCAGGATGCTCTTTAAGTCACCCCAAGAGCAATCCTAGGAAAGGGAATATGACAAAGTTGTGGTTCAAAAAAGCAACACACTATAGAAAATGCTGTGCACTGTGCACATACTATGCAACATGGAAGCAGCTATAAAGCAGATATTATTCAAGCTGGGCCTGTAAGAGCAAATAAACCTTTAGTGCTGCTAATTAATTAAATCAGTTTAAATTAATTCCAGATTTCCTTTAATAGAATGCATTTCTTTAAAGTAGCATGAAAGCCAACGTTGATGAAATCCCCAGATCCCACAAATTAAAACATCGCAATCAACTGACACTAACATAAATGTACAGTCATAGCTCAACCCGGAACATAACTCATCTGAGAGGGGTAAGCCTTCTGAAGTTAGTCAAAATTGAAAATCCATCATTTATGGCAGCTGGAATATGGGAACTGATGCTTTCTTTTCCACATATGTATAGGACCATGTTAGACCCTGACTAAATATAGTATTTCTCTATCATCTATCTATATGCCTGTCTGCCTGCCTGCCTGCCTGTCCATCCATCTATCTATCTATCTATCTATCTATCTATCTATCTATCTATCTATCTATCTATCTATCTATCTATCTATCTATCATCTATCTATCTATCTATCTATCTATCTATCTATCTATCTATCTATCTATCTATCAATCAATCAATCATCTATTATCTGTCTGTCTATCAGTCTGTCTCTGTCTGTCATCTATCTATCTATCTATCTATCTATCTATCTATCATCTATCTATCATCTATCTATCTCTCTATCTATCATCTATTATCTGTCTGTCTGTCTGTCATCTATCTATCTATCTATCATCTATTATCTGTCTGTCTGTCTGTCATCTGTCTGTCTGTCTATCTCTATCTATCTATCTATCTATCTATCTATCTATCTATCTATCTATCTATCTATCATCTATTATCTGTCTGTCTGTTTGTCTCTGTCTGTCATCTATCTATCTATCTATCTATCTATCTATCTATCTATCTATCTATCTATCTATCATCTATCTATCATCTATTATCTGTCTGTCTGTCTGTCTGTCTCTGTCTGTCATCTATCTATCTATCTATCTATCTATCTATCATCTATCTATCATCTATTATCTGTCTGTCTGTCTGTCTGTCTCTGTCTGTCATCTATCTATCTATCTATCTATCTATATTGTATCTGTGATCTATCTATCATCTATCTATCATTTTACACACACACACACACACACACACACACACACACAGAGAGAGAGAGAGAGAGAGAGAGAGAGAGAGAGAGAGAGAGAGAGAGAGAGAGAGAGTCAAAAAGAAACCCTGTGTAGTATGATGGTTATGAGACAGGATCAGGAGAATAGATAGCTAGGTTGGCCCAGCTCTGTCCCTCAAATAAAGTCATCTACCATCATTTACTGAATAATTAATTATAAGGTAGATTATAAAAAAAAATACTTAATCCCATAGGGGATTTATTGTTCTGTTGTTGATGATGGTATCGCCAACAACGTGCACATTTTTGGAAGAAGGCAATGCCAAAGCACTTCCATACTGCCATCAAGGAATTCCATAGCCATGTTCATGAAATCATTAGGAGTTATCCTCCTGTTATGAGGGATCTTTAACTTTTCTAATCACAGCTCCACATTTCTGTTTGTGATCCCCAGTAGTATGCAGGACCATACTGGCCAAAAAACTAGCGATTCCCTTGTTTTTGCTCTGTTGATGGAAGAGTTTAAGGTTTAGAAAAACCTCAGATAGCGTCCAATCTGAGCAAAACAAGGTTCACTCTGTAAATAAGTGGGTGGTTTTTGTTTTTTTTTTCATTTTGCTATACAAACTCTTGGCTTTTAAGAGGAAATAGTTGCAAGATACACTTGATGCTGTGAAGTAAACATATTTTGATGACAGCTATAGATTGTGCTGCTAAGCTTATCAAAGCAGACAGGTGGTAAAGATGCAGCATACTAAAGGCAGTCTGCTACTCATAGAAACACGTTGATAGAAGAAGTTGCAGAGATGAGCCTAGATGGCGCAGTACTGCAGGCTACATCATCTGACTGCTAGCTACAGTTCAGCAGTTCGAATCTCACCAGGCTCAAGGTTGACTCAGCCTTCCATCCTTCTGAGGTGGATAAAATGAAGACCCCAGATTGTGGATGTGCTGACTCTGTAAACTACTTAGAGAGATTTGTAAAAGCACTATGAAGCAGCATATAAGTCTAAGTGCTATTGCTGTTACTATGAGACCTCCTCCTTTATTTTTCATGCAGTTCTTTTGTGGCTTGGGAGCCTGGAAAATACTCCTGTACTGTTTGAAAACTCAAAGGTGGGTCAGGATTAATCAGTGTTGAGACATAACCTCACTGGAAAACCCACATCATCAAAACTAGGGTTTTCTTTGAATCTCTGCTAAATATTAAAGTGTTCCAGCATCTTGTTAAAAGTTTGATTGATTTTGTGGTGCTGCACTAAGGATTTCCAAGTCACCCAAACAGTTAAGTTTGCATATTGGATGCCCAGTTTGACTTTGCAGTTCCTCAGCTGGCCGGATACATAAGTTTGACAGTACTGTGTTTTTCAGAGTATAACATACCCACACCACACACAAAAAAAGAGGGTGAAAATTTGAATGTGTCTTATATACCGAATGTAGCCAAAACTGTGAGGCATGGGGGAGGTGATGGTCTTTGGCAATCCCTGCAGCCTGGAACAGCTGATTGGGAGTATTCTGGGAGGCCGATCCACCCACCAATCAGCTGCTCGTGCTGAATCAGGCTGCAATAATGTTCTGAAGCTCACATGCTGTAGGAGTGAGGTTTGTTTGTTCATTCCTGACGTTCTGTCCGGGCATGGGGCCGGGGCTGGGGGCTGGAGGCATGCCAGGCCATTCCTCTTCATTATCAGACTCTGAATCTGATAGCAGGCCCGGGAGGTGATGGGAGGGGCCTGGCTGAGGAGAGGAGGGAGGAAGAGGCACAACACTGATTCAGCAGGATTCAATAACTTCTCTGTACATATAATATAACGCATGAAGTAAAAATATATAATACCAAAAGCAGGTTTTCCAGCGTGGTAATTCCAATGTGGCAAATACAAGCAAAACACAAGCAAAGGAGAGGAGTTTCAGTTTTAGTTTCAGAGATCAGCAGAGCCATGCACCTTTAGTACAGACTAAGCTATGCCCAGGCTCCTTACTGCCTCCTTCCTTGTTTCTCACACAGCAAATACTGTTTCAGTTTCCAAACAGCCCTCAACTCTCTCACACACTGACAGGACGCTAGCTATGGATGCTGGTAGGCAGAGGCAGAAATTTTTTTTTCTTATTTTCCTCCCAAAAACTAAGGTGTGTCTTATACTCCAAAAAATATGGTAATTTAAAAGCCGACTGGGGTTTCCATTTGGAAAAAAAAAATAAAGTTGCTGATTTATTTAAAAATCACGCTGGGATTGGACTTAATCTGGTTGAGATCCAGCTGTAAAAGGGGTTCTCATGTCTATAATATGACCGATTGTTGCAAGTAATTTCCCCAGCCTTCGTATTCCATGGCATTTTGTATGAAAGTGATTGAAAATTTTCTTAATCATCTCCAATGAAACAGATTGAGAATAGTTGTGGTATATATTCCCCTACGTTAAAGGATCAGCCTCTGATCCTCCAACTTAATTCTTTAGCAATTGTTAAGATTAAATAAGGGAAACATATCTTTGTGAGGATAGACCCTTTAGATCTCTTGTTCATCTTCTGATGCAAGACAATTAATGATGGAAAAGAAAGGAAGCGGAAGATGGAAGGATAAATTTTATAGTGGGCCCGATAAGAGGAAAAAATAATCAGAGAGTTCTGACCCAGCTCCCCAAACACGACAAACCCTCTGAAGTTAAGTCAAAGATTCCTTTAATTAGGAGTGCTGGCAGCCCCAGCAAAAAGTATCTCTCTCAATCCAGGCTAATAAGTCCAGCCAGCTGGAAGATGAATCGTTGTATGCCACATCTACCATATTTTTCAGTTTATGAGTTGCACTTTTTCCCCTCCTAAAAGAGGCTGGAAATTTGGATGTGTCTTATACTCTTTATTTTATTTTATTTTTATTTACATTTATATCCCGTCCTTCTCTGAAGACTCAGGGCGGCTTACACTATGTCAAGCAATAGTCTTCATCCATTTGTATATTATATACAAAGTCAACTTATTGCCCCCAACAATCTGGGTCCTCATTTTACCTACCTTATAAAGGATGGAAGGCTGAGTCAACCTTGGGCCTGGTGGGGCTTGAACCTGCAGTAATTGCAAGCAGCTGCTGTTAATAACAGACTGTCTTACCAGTCTGAGCCACAGAGGCCCCTTACTCTGAATGTAATCCCGTGGATTGCCCAAAATGGCTATCCGGAACAGCTGCTGCCTTCTCTTACCCCTTCCGCGCTTTGCCTGCTTTAGTCACTGGAGCTCCCTCCCAAGGATCAGCTGTGCTTTTGAAGCTGTTTTTCATTCCCAACGCAAGCAAAGCGATCTTCCGTGCTTTGTCTGCTTTTCTAATTGCTGCTCCCTCCGACAATCAGCTGTGTTTTAGAAGCACAGCCCCAACCAGCCCCAATCTCAAAACCAGCAAGCAAAGTAATGTGCTGGGACTAGCCAGATGAATACCTGGTAGGCAGAATTTATTTCCCCTATTTTCCTCCCCCAAAATTAAGGTGCATCTTATATTCCGGTGTGTCTTATACTCCAAAAAATACAGTATTCATCTCTGCCCCCTGCCTTTTATTTCCAGAGCTAGGATGGGGCTCTGTTAACAGCAGTGGCTCTTCCTTCCCAAGGATTGGCAGATGGATTTCTACTGCTCTCCTCTCCTCTGCCTTCTGAGCATTTGTACATCAGGCACTGGACCCAGCTGTTCCTCTTCTTCCTCATCAGCCACCTCCAGACCTGAGGGCTGTTGATTCTCCATCTGAGGGCTGACGGCCGGCTCTGGCTCTGGCTCTCTCTCTCTCTCTGCCAGCTCCATTCCCTCTTGCCCCTTGGAGCTCTCAGGTTGCCTTGATGCTGACACTGATTCCTACACCTCCTCCTTCTCCTCCTCCTCCTCCTCCTCCTCCTCCTCTGATTTGGCTGTTAGAGGGCCCGGTGGCCAATAGGCCACAACATAGAGTTTGTACTTCAAAAATACATTCAGAATTTAGTTCTTTTCTGGTTAGGAGGGAATTAACAAAGAATGATGAATGAATCTGGTGATTTCCTTTCCTCTAGTTTCCAGCATAAATTTCTCCCATCCTTGTCCTGCAACGGTTTTGGAAGTCCATGTGAAAATATTTGTATATTTCATACATGTTTTTTTCACACAGAGAGAGAGACTCAAACACACCATTCTGCAGCAGATGGATTGTTGTAAGCAATTGCTTGAGATACATTTTCTATTTTTTGCTAGTTACTGTAAACATATACATGTTGGGCACCAAATTTTTGCACTGCGGGACTCAGAGATGTGTGAAAATAGAAGGCTAATTGTATTCTGCTGTGTGCATTCACTTGCGAAGTACATACGATGGTTGTGTTTATTAAAATAGGAAGAAGGTGAACCAAACACATTTTCCCCCTAGTTTTTCTCTATAAAAGCCATCTGGCTGGATAAGACCAAAGTCAGGTTACACAACATCCTCTTGGATGGTGAAGGATGTTCTAAACAGGCAGGAACAGGCAGGTGAAGGATGGTCTGACCACATTCCTCTTATTGGATCGGAGTGTATTAAATTTAATGGCAGGGATTTATTTAAACAGCAGTGAGCCGTGTCTATTGCTTTCAATTATCAGTTTATTGCATTACCTGGAAGTGTCGGGGACAGAACATCTTATGATATAGGTTGTTGAGGCAGTTGCGTTGCAAGCACCAAAAGTTAGTATTGCCAATGTCCAGTTGTTTGTGCCTTCAGGCTCTCTGTTCTTACGATTTTTCTTTCAAAAAATGTGAAAGGTTTACCAGTTCTCTTCCTTAATTTTTAAGCACTGGAATTGGAATGGCTTCACCAAGAATCTCCAGGGTAAATAACTAGTTTTTAAGGACACAGAGGATGTCTAAAATCACACTAACTGTCCAATTTTGCCTGAAATTATATATTGGAAAGGGGACAGGTCTGATTGCTTTTGCTTTCTTGCAGAATACTTTAGTCCTTCTGGTAGAATTGCTACATATTTCATGGAAATCCAAATGGAATGGTCTTAAATGGAATTTCCCACTGACCTTCTTTTTATTCTTCAAGGTCCTTGTAAATGGAAGACAAGCATAGATAGGGGAAATTGGGTTAAATCCTGGCACTCATCATCATCATCATCATCACCACAACAAAAAATAAACATCAACAATTGGTGATAATATTTGAAGAGACATTAAACTGGAACTTTTGGCCTGTTTTGAGGGTTTCCTGCTAGAGGTTGGACTAGAAGACTCACAAAGTCCCTTCCAACTCTGTTACTCTGTTATTCTGTGGATCTCTACTGTCAACAGTAACAGAGTTGGAAGGGACTTTGGAGATCATGTAGTCCAACCCACTGCTCAGACAAGAGGCCGGTACTGGGGATTCAAACCGGTGACCTTTCTGATTGACAAGATCAGTGTCTGAGCCACTGAGCCAAAGGAGGCACATAATATTTGTTTAAAGACTGGATATCTGAACTTGATACAGATCCCAGTTGCTGAATATTTAAGTTACGTACACTGTATTCTTGGATCTTTTCCCACGGAAGGGGTTGCCTCCAGAAGTTGTGGGGTGCTGCAACACTGGAGGTTTTTAAGAAGAGATTGGCACAACCATTTGTCTGAAATGGTGTAGGGTCTCCTGCCTGATCAGGGGGTTGGACTCCAGTTGGATTTCAAGTGATGAAATCCAATTTTTTTTTACTACCAGTTTTGTGGGTGTGGCTTGGTGGGCGTGGTGTTGCTTGGTAGGTGTGGCATGGGAAGGATACTGCAAAATCTCCATTCCCACCCCATTCCAGGGGAAGGATACTGCAGAATCCCCATTCCCTCCCCACTCTTGGGGGAAGGATATTGCAAAATCTCCATTCTCACCCCACTATGGGGCCAGCCAGAAGTGGTATTTGCCGGTTCTCCGAACTGCTCAAAATTTCTGCTACCAGTTCTCCAGAACCTGTCAAACCTTCTGGATTTCACCCCTGGTTGGACTAGAAGATTTCCAAGGTCCCTCCCCTTAGTCTGATAGTCTGTGGGTAATTGTTTAAAGACTGGATATCTTAATTTAATGCAGATCCTAGTTTTGTTTCTTGTTTAAATTAGGTGCACCATACTCTTTGATCTTTTGACACAGTTTTCCCCTTTATGTTTTTCAAGAAATTCTTCCCATCTTCTCTGAGAAAAGGGCAGAATGAGAGAAATGCAGGTTTTGTTGATACGTATTTTAAAATAAGTAGGAAGTACAGTCTATGGAACCAGGACAATATAGGAAAGTTGACGATAACTTAGAATTGATCATGCGCCTGAGTTCACCCCACAAGGCTGGATTGGAGGCAGATAAAAAGAAAATAATAATAATAATTGGTGACATAAATCAGGGATGTCAAACTTAATTTCACTGAGGGTCGCACCAGGGCTGTGGTTGACCTTGGGGGGCTGGGTGGGCATGGCAGACTGGGTGGGTGTGGCCAACTGAGTGGGCGTGGCCAGATTTACACCACTCCCAAAACTGCTGGCATGTTTCCTCTTCGCATTGGGTAGACCAGGCCAAAGTGACACGGGTAAACTAGGCTGAAGCGATGCGGGCTGGCCCCATACATTTTTCAAGATGGCCCCTTGGGCTGGATCTGACCACATTGTGGGCTGGATCTGGCCCCCAGGCCTTGAGTTTGACACCCCTGACATAAATAAAAGAAGCCTAGAAAAAGTGGGGACATGGTGGCTCAGCGGATAAGACGCTGAGCTTATCAATTGAAAGGTCGGCAGTTCAGCGGTTCGAATGCCTAGTGCCATGTAATGGGGTGAGCTCCTGTTACTTGTCCCAGCTTCTGCCAACCTAGCAGTTCGAAATCACGAAAAAAATGCAAATAGATAAATAAGGACCACCTTGGTGGAAGGTAACAGCGTTCCGTGCGCTTTTGGCATTTAGGTATGACCATGGAGACGTCTTCTGACAGCGCTGGCTCTTCGGCCTTGAAATGGAGATGAGCACCGCCCCCTAGAGTCAGGAACAACTAGCATGTATTTGCGAGGGGAACCTTTACCTTTTAGAAAAAGTTCACAAGAGAAGAACGTCAATACCTGAGTTGAAAGAAGATTCTAGCAGGGATATTGAAACAAGGGTTAACTATGTCAGTCTCCAATACTTATCCTTATGATTTATATTTCTTTCTGTTGATCCTAGCTTTACTCCTGTATACATTTTTTTTTTTAAAAAAATCGCTTGTAGCTAAATTTGTTCAAGGTGATTTCTTTGTGTTAAAAAAAAAATCAATGCAAGGCTCATATACTACACTTTATGGACAGTAAAAAGATCTCCTTCTAGGTCAATAGTTTCAAAAGCATTCTGCTCTGATTTACTCAACATACTGCGCTCTTGTGAAAAACGTACAATGCCTGTTTAAATCTCAGCCAGTTTGAACAGCTAACTTGTTTTCAGCCCAATGAGGAAATTGATTAAAGCACCACCGAATGGCTCATTTCAGGTGAGATGAGAGAACGATGGGGAGTTATGTCTGGGTGGAGATGGCAGAGTAATCTTCCAGGTTCAATTTCCAGGGTTGATATTGTTTCATATTTTTTATATGCCAAATATCAAATATATGCCCTTTCTTTCTTTTTTTAAAAAAACAACACCTTTTGATTGTATCTATCATTATTCTCTGTCAGGAAAAAAAATAATAACGTGAAAATTGATAGCCTTGCAACCTGCTAAGAAATAAAATAAAATAAATAATCAGGACCTGTTGATGAATACACATTCCAGCTAGGTATGAGTGACAGCTCCTTGGCCTGCTCTCAGCCACAATTTTGTCATCATTGCCCCACCCTGATCCGCATCTAGAAGAAACTCTGATGGAGAACCTTTTTCAGACCTTGCATTTCTTCCGGTTAAAAGTCTGTGGAGATTCTCAATCATCCAGGTCATGGTTGTCCCAAAAGTGCTTTTTCAGGAGGCAACTGGACTTTCTTATTTTTTTTTTCTTCAAAGACATTTCGCTTCTCATCCAAGAAGCTTCTTCAGCTCTGACTGGGTGGTGGGGAGTGGAAGGATCCAGTCAGAGCTGAAGAAGCTTCTTGGATGAGAAGAGAAATGTCTTTGAAGAAAAACAAAACAAAACAAGAAAGTCCAGTTGCCTTCCAAAAAACACTTTTGGGACATTTCTTTCAGCGTTGCTACACAATGGATGACAAGAATGTGGAAACTGCTGCCTAGGTCATACTTCATCTGGGGTAGCTGTAGGAGATCACCAGGCTGAGCTCAAGGGCATATTGAGGGCATCATCAATTTGGAGTCTCTGTGCCTTTCTTACGTAAGAGACCTAAATCCATCCCCCGCTTTGAAGTCCATTGACTCTAAACTGGTGCCGATATGCCTTGACTGTTAGCAGATCAGATTCCCTGTATGTAGATAGCAGGGAATAAACTTGTAGTACTTCTGAACTCTATCCTGGCTCCTGATTTCTCCCACCTTACAGTAGCCTGAATACAAAGGCAGGATGGCAGTGGTTGTAGTAATGGTGAAGGAAAGCCAAAGGGTGAATCTCTGAAAGGGGATTGCCAGAAATTCCTTATCACCTTATCACCTTATCACCTTATCACCTTATCACCGTTAAACAGGTTTGGCTCATTAAGATTAGAATCCTTTCCATACAAATGTTAGGAGAACTGCAAGTCCATGAAACAATCAAGAGACTGTTTACCTTTACCTCTTCGTTGTAGATATAGATCTAAGGATAGTGAGAGCAACTTGAGAATTTCCCCTTTTAATCAGGGGTGAAATCCAGCAGGTTCTGACAGGTTCAGGAGAAACGGTAGCGGAAATTTTGAGTAGTTCGGAGAATCAGCAAATACCACATCTGGCTGGCCCCAGAGTGGGGTGAGAATGGAGATTTTGCAGTATCCTTCCCCTGGAGTGGGGTGGGAATGTACATTTTATAGTATCCTTCCCCTGCCATGCCCACCAAGCCACGCCCACCAAGCCACGCCCACAGAACCGGTAGTAAAAAAATGATTTTTTTTTCACTGTGGTGGTAAAAGCGATTTTTAGACTCTTTGTTTTGTTTCTTTTGTTTTCACTTTTTGATGACTTTAGCTTAACTGTTCTCAGACAAGAAGGGTGATCCTCCAATCAACATAACTTTGCTTTCCATCAACACATTTCCAAGAAGTATTTTATGTTGCCACAGTGTGGACGGTTTAATCTGAGAAAGTAATGTTTTCATTGTTTTGTAGAGTTATTCATTTAAAAAGTGGAACTATTGGATTAGAATGCTATTGTTTTGCTCCCTTTAGTTATGGCAATCAATATTAGTCTTAACCTATTAGGACTGCCTAGTTTAAATTTGAGGAGTCTTTTTTTCCCCATCTAAATATGGATTCACTTCACTCCTAAATTCTACTTTGCAGAAAATATTGCATCTTTAGCATTTAATATACAGTCAACTGTGGAATATGATAACTTTTAACAGAACCAGCAGTGAACTAAAATTATCTGCAATTGCCTATTACTTACTTTTGACCTACCCCAAAACTTTCCATAAATCTACTGAATTCTTTGTCTGTTCTGCTGCATTTTATTTTTATAGACAGCTCCGAGGCTGCCTAAGCACCTTCGTCTCCAGAAATTAAAGTTATTCCATGTAGTGTGTTTTCCATGTGAAGCCATGTATATCAGCTCTCTCCACAATTCTGTCTTTATATCATTATAATATATTTCTGCATCCACAATAATTGGTCTCACAAGGAGAAAAAGGTACAACCAATGAATTGTAGGGTTTAAGGTGTTGGGGCCAGGTTCAGGGAAACCTTGGTTCAAATCTACTATACTCTATGAGTTGAGTTACCATTCCTAAACTACATTGAGATAGTTGCCCCATCTCAGCCGCTCAATCTTCCATACAGAATTGTTGATTTGGGGATCAAACTAAAGCTACACATGATCACATAATCCACCTTTAGTTCCTGGAGAAATTAGTCCTATGCAGTATCTAATTCTATCCATTATCTTAAGCATTATAACACACAGGTGCTACTATTACCTAAGTGACTAGCTAGAAACTGCTTAAACATTATTGAGAAGGGAAAGAATATAGATAAAGTACAAATGTGATGGACACTTTTTTCTATGAATAAGATCCTGGAATATCATTATAAGCATTTATCCAGCACCATGGTACATTCTTTACTGATTAGAACCTAAGGCAGGAGTGAAATATTTATCTAAAAAGGAAAACATTTTATCAATGTGTGTCCTGCTTCCCTCTCTCTCCAATTCTTCTTCTTCTTCTTCTTCTTCTTCTTCTTCTTCTTCTTCTTCTTCTTCTTCTTCTTCTTCTTCTTCTTCTTCTTCTTCTTCTTCTTCTTCTTCTTCTTCTTCTTCTTCTTCCTCTTCCTCTTCCTCTTCCTCTTCCTCTTCCTCTTCCTCTTCTCCTCCTCCTCCTCCTCCTCCTCCTCCTCCTCCTCCTCTCCATTAACATTTAATTTTACACTGGCCATTGGAAAAGGAAATTGGAAGGATGTCACTGTCTCAAAAAACTGAACTTCCCAAGAACTTAACAGTTTTTGATTCAATAATATTAATGCATTAGGGTGCTTTTTCAGGAAAAAAAGGTTATCTGAATGATTAGAACATATGCATTGTATTGATTGCAGAAGTCAGCCTTATGTTCTGTGGGGATTTAAGCAGGTCACAGAGGGACTTAATCAGAAGGAAGTTTCAGTGGTACCACTTTACAAAGCCTTGGTAAAGGCTCTGGAATATTGCATCCAGTTTTGGTCACCACATTGCAAAAAAAGATGTTGAGACTGGAAAAAGTGCAAAGAACAACAATTAAGATTATTAAAGGCATACGAAGAACAGTTGTATATGAATTGTATATGAAGAACTTGCGTAGCTTCTTCTCTGGTAATATTACACTACTAACCAGTGCATAAAAAACATTTGCTAGACCAATTCTTGAATACAGCTCCTCTGTCTGGAACCCGCACTGCATATCGGACATTAATACAATTGAACATGTCCAGAAATATTTCACAAGAGTCCTCCACTCCTCTGCTCACAACAAAATACCTTATGCCACCAGATTTGTAATATTGGGCTTAGAAAATTTAGAACTATGCCACCTTCAATATGACCTGAGCATAGCTCATAAAATCATCTGCTGCAATATCCTACCTGTCAATGACTACTTCAGCTTCAACCCACAACAATACATGAGCACACAATAGATAACAAACTTAAGGTAAACCGCTCCAAACTCAGTTGCAGAAAATATGACTTCAGCAACAGAGTGGTCAATGCCTGGAATGCACTACCTGACTCTGTGGTTTCACCCCAAAACCCCCAAAATTTTAACCTTAGACTGGCAACTGTTGACCTCACCCCATTCCTAAGAGGTCTGTAAGGGGCTTGCATAAGAACACCAGTGTGCCTACTGTCCCTATTCTAATGTTCCCTTTAATTGTATTCATTTTATGTATTCAATTCATGCTTATAATTATATATATATTACCTAATACGTACTCAACAAAATAAATAAATAAAATAAAATAAAGATTTAGGTTTGACTAGTCTAGAGAAAAGAAGGACTGGAGGGACATTGTTAAGGGTAATCTGGGTTCACAACCAAGGTTTTGGACTGTTGAGCAGAGTACCCTACGCATGAAAACGACTGAGATTGGTTGTATACAATAACAGTCACTTGCAGACAAACTGGGGTTTGATATTCCTTTACTTTTAGGGAAAAGGCAAAGTCATAGTCCAAAAACAATCCAAATCATACACATATAAAGCCAGTCAGTCAGGGATGTTACAAATATCAAGTCTTCTTACCAACACAGACTTGCACAACAAACAAGGTCTTCTTTCAGTTCGGGAAAAGACAGTTCAATTCACAACAGTCAGTATCTTGAGGAATCAGTAACTAGCCATGATCAAGCAACAATCATAAAGCTCAAATATACAGTTGCAGCATGTCTTCCGCTTACAATGCTGTAACGTCCCTGTAGATTCCACAAGCCATAATTTAGTAGTCCTTTTATACATTGGCTACAGAGCTCAGCCAATCAGGATGCTTGCAATGATGCAGCACAGCCTTAAAGCAATATCATCCCTTTCTACAAACATACATAGTTAGTTTATATATTGCCTGGCCAACTAGTTGGGCAAATAACAATTTCCTGACAGACATGATAGCAATAGTCCAGTATTTGAGGAGCTAAAGAGGAGGGTGTCAACTTATTTTCCAAAGCACCAGAGGTCAGGACAAGAAACAATGGATGGAAAACTAATCAAGGAGAGAAGCAACCTGGATTTAAGGAGAGCTTAAACTTCCTAACAGTGAGGACAATTAACCAGTGGAACAGCTTACCTTCAGGAGTTGTGGGTGCTTCATCACTGGAGGCTTTTAAGAAGAGACTGGACAGTCATTTGTCTGAAATGGTATAGGACAAAGACTTCCAAGGACCCTTCTAGCTCCATTCTGATTGATTGATTGAGGTGCAGTTGGCATTTGGTAACATGGCCAACTGGGTATAAATGCAGACAGCTTGTGTTTCTTATTTATCTCCATTGTTTTCCCTGTAGATGATTATGTTCTCGTTGGCAGAACAGCACTTGGCTTTTGTTACTTTCATTTTCCATTGCCACCATGGGGCAAATATTTTGACAGATAGGTATAAACACACAGACAGAGACATGGAGTCGTGCACATGCAGAGATAGCACTTCAAATCACTGTGGGGAAAAGGGCCCTAGTAGCCATGCCTAATTATTGACTTTTAATTATGTCGTGCACTAATAATGCTGCTTAATTATTGACTTATTTTGTCCTTTTTGTATGCCTCATCGTCTTCGCACTCTAGGGATTTGACAAAATCGGCTCAATTACAGTTATAAGAAATCAGTGAGATAATAGCACAAAAAATAAACCTAGCGCACCATTCCTGATGCTCAGTAGTCATTGCAACTGTTTGAAGACTGTCATTCAGAAAGCAGCCTGCATTTTGCCCAGAAATAGCATGATGTAAATAGCCTGATTTACGGTCTTCTGTTTAGTGGATTACTGCAATGCTCTCTACATGGGGCTCCCCTTGAAGGGCATCCGGAGGCTACAGTTAGTCCAGAATGCGGCTGCCGGGTGATAGAGGGAGCCCCTCATGGCTCCCGCATAACACCCATCCTGCGCAGACTGCACTGGCTACCTGTGGCCTTCCGGGTGCGCTTCAAGGTTTTGGTGACCACCTTTAAAGCGCTCCATGGCATAGGGCCGGGTTATCTACGGGACCGCCTACTGCTACCGAATACCTCTCACCGACCCGTGCGCTCTCATAGAGAGGGACTCCTCAGGGTGCCGTCAGCGAGGCAATGTCGTCTGGCGACGCCCAGGGGAAGGGCCTTCTCTGTGGGGGCTCCCACCCTCTGGAACGAACTGCCCCCAGGACTTCGTCAGCTTCCGGACCTTCGGACCTTCCGCCGCGAGCTTAAAACATACTTATTTAATTGCGCAGGACTGAGCTAGATTTTAATTTACGGGTTTTAAATTGGGTTTTATTCTTATATTTTTAATTATTAGGCTTTTAGAATAAGTTTTTTAATTGTTTTTAGACTGTATTTATCTGTTTTTAAATGCCTGTAAACCACCCTGAGTCCTTTGGGAGATAGGGCGGTATATAAATATGAATAATAAATAAATAAATAAATAAAGTGTCTTCTATTTAGTGACTGCTTAGTGACAAAGTTATAAAGGCTCTGAAAAAATGACTTATGACCAGGGATGGGCTTCAACTGGTTCTCTGCCTGGTTGCTGGGTGGGCGTGGCCATGGTGGGCGTGGCCTAGTCAGCCTTCTGCAGCACAGTAGGTGGGGCGTTCTTGCCCTCCCCTGACTCCAGAGGCCCTCCCCTGACTCCAGAGGCTTTACTTGAGTCTCTGGGAGGGCAAAAATGGCCGCCCCAAGAACAGGAGTCCTCTGGAGGCTGAAAGTGGGCCTGTTTCTGGCCTTCCCGAACTTCTGGTAGGTCTTTTTTTCACCCTTCTCAAGCCTCAGTGCATGCCCTGCACTTACCTGCATCCAAAACGGGCCATGTGGGGACTCCTGGGAGGGGAAGGGTGGGATGGGCGGGGCCAGCCCAGCCAGGAGTGGGATTTGGGGGTTCTCCAAACTGCACAGCTAGAGATTCTCCCAAATTCCTGTGAACTCCCAGCAGCCCACTCCTGTTTATGACTGTTTTTCACAGTTACAACTGTTGCAGCATGATCAAAATTTGGATGCTTGGCAATTGGTACGTCTTTATGATGGTTACAGTCAAAGTCCCGGGGTCAGGGGACCACCTTGTGCAACCTTCTGACAAGCAAAGTCAATAGGGAATCCAAATTCACTTAACTAATCTAACAGTGCCGTGATTCGCTTAGCAGCCCTTTGCAGGAAATGTCTTAAATGGGACAAAACTCACTTTTTTAAAACAGCTGACCCACTGAACAACAGCAGTTTTGGGCTCAGTTGTGGCCATAAGTCAAGGACTACCATTATTTCATTTTTTACATATTTGGAACCGTACACTGATTTTTTTTCCCCCTTTTCAGTTGTTATACAATAGGTACATATATTTCGGCTCTTACCTGTATTCCCTTCGTGTTCCCCTGCGGAGTTATCATTAAACACAAATGAGGCTACCTTTCAATCATGTAAGGAACGTATAGAAGGGGAAAACAGGCACTGTTAGTCTGTGAAAAATCTAACTTCAGTTTGATACAGAATCCCATCTGTCATTTAATATTGCCAAAACGCAACATTTCTTTCTTTTTTTGTCCCTTTTTCTTTCTTCTTTTTTAATAGTCTGCCAATATTCCATCTGTTCAAGCATTTAGCGACTGTCTGAGTGGAAGAAGGGAAAGGAAGAAGTAGATTCACACTGTGTGAATGTGTTCAACTTATGGCGACATTTCGTTGGACAGCTCCTACGGCTTTATGCTTATAATGCAAGGCCTAATATGTTAAATTTAAACACACCTTCAAACTGAGATCATTGGTTCAATGCCCTAGTGTTGGTAACGTGTGTTGTGCTGAATTTGGGTTGACCACAAAGAATGGCCATTGTTGTTTTCTTGGCAGCATTATGGAAGAGCTTTGGCTTCTTCTTAAGTGCTTAGTCTACCCTACCATTATGGCATTCCTGGGAATATGTCATCCGTGCCCTGCTTAAAATCAGCAGCACATTACAAAATCAGCCAAGGTTAGAAACTTGGAATATTGCATTCAGTTTTGGTCACCACGATGTAAAAAAGATGCTGAGACTCTAGAAAGAGTGCAGAGAAGAGCAACGAAGATGATTAGGGGACTGGAGGCTAAAACATAGGAAGAACGGTTGCAGGAACTGGGTATGTCTAGTTTAATGAAAAGAAGGACTAGGGGAGACATGATAGCAGTCTTCCAATATCTCAGGGGCTGCCACAAAGAAGAGGGAGTCGGGCTGTTCTCCAAAGCACCTGAGGGCAGGACAAAAAGCAATGGGTGGAAACTAATCAAGGAGAGAAGCAACTTAGAACTAAGGAGAAATTTCCTGACAGTTAGAACAATTAATCAGTGGAACAACTTGCCTGCAGAATTTGTAAATGCTCCAACACTGGAAATTTTTAAGAAAATGTTGGATAGCCATTTGTCTGAAATGGTGTAGGGTTTCCTGCCTGGGCAGGGGGTTGGACTAGAAGACTTCCCAAGGTCCCTTCCAACTCTGATATTATTATTATTAAACAATAAAGTGTGTGGTGTCAACCATGGAGCTCACTGCATGAGTTTGAACCAATCCCTTTTTGCAAGCTACGATACCTCAGAAGTAAATATGTAGCCAAAATATTTCGCATCATTCTCTTATTTTGGGGATGGGGGGTGTTATAACCTTCCAATTTTATGCTATCCCTCTTTATGTGCCAGAGAGAGTTAAGCACATGAATAAGGTCATCATTTCCCAGGTTCGGATTGGTTTTTGCAGGCTCAGCTTCACTTCGTTCTCAATGATCCTCATCTCGAGACCAAGCAAATGAGTCTTGATTTTAAACTTGGTTGAGAGTGACAGACCGGTTAAATCTTTTGAGAGGAAAGGGAAGCTGTAAAAAAAGAAGAAGAAGAAGAAGAAGAAGAAGAAGAAGAAGAAGAAGAAGAAGAAGAAGAAGAAGAAGAAGAAGAAGAAGAAGAAGAAGAAGAAGAAGAGGAGGAGGAGGAGGAGGAGGAGGAGGAGGAGGAGGAGGAGGAGGAGGAGGAGGAGGAGGAAGAGGAAGAGGAAGAGGAAGAGGAAGAGGAAGAGGAAGAGGAAGAGGAAGAGGAAGAAGAAGAAGAAGAAGAAAGAGAATAGAATAGAACTTTCCACTGCTATCTCTCTGTGTCTGTCTATCAAATTTCACAGTCCTTTATCCTTTCAAAACAGACGGGCTCGGCACTTCGCTTTCAAAGGCGTTTGCTTTCTTCTGGTTCAGCAGCTCTATTCATTATCTCTGGAGGAACTGTGTGGAAGTGTATAGGTTGGGCGACGTGCAACCATCTGATGACAAAATAAGAGACAAAAGTAGGTTAGTAGACCAACCTTTCCTGATGAAAATGCACCCACCAGCTTTCAATACGCTCCGGATTCAATCACAGAAAGGTTGGAAGCGAATTTCAACAAGGGGAGGTTGGATGATCAGAGAACACGGTCAGGATTAATAGACAACAAGCGATTAGCACATTTCAGTCTTGGATAGCAGGGGGCAATATGGATCATTGTAATGAGACGTGAGACGAAACGTTCTTTAATGCACTAGTTTGGAGTTAATGTGCTTTTGATTTTTTTTTTCCAGTTTGCGCAATCTTTTCAAGAAGTTCCGTCTACACTACCCCAAGGATATTCTTGAGGTTTCTTGAGGTTCAAGAAACCAGTTGACATAGATATTTGGGAGAATTTTTCATACCTGCCTGCGTTTCTGATTTTCCTTTCTCTTTTCAGCCCATTTCATGTACTAATAGTTTAGTTCTATAAGTTTCATTTTCAGGATTATTTTTTTTTCTGACGAATCACAAAATAATCCTCAGCATAGGACTGGAGATGTCTTCAGCAGCTTAGCCATTAATTCATTAATAATAATAATAATAATATTTTAATTTGTATACCGCCCTTCTCCCGAAGGACTCAGGGCGGTGAACAGGCAGATAAAATACAAACAAAAACATACACAATTATTAAAACAACCCTTAAAAAACTGATTCAAATTTGCCAGAAAATTTAAAATAACATTACACCCCATAAAAGTACAGAAATTTAAAACCCATCAAAATTCAATTAAAATTTAAAATTTAAAATCAGTCCAGTCCAGCCATACGAAATAAATAGGCTTTAAGTTCTCGGCGAAAGGTCCTAAGGTCATGTAGTTGTTGAAGCCCGAGGGGAAGTTCGTTCCACAGGGTAGGAGCCCCCACAGAGAAGGCCCTCCCCCTGGGGGCCGCCAGTCGACACTGTTTGGCCCTCTCTGTGGGAACGCACCGGACGCTGGGAGATAGAAGCTGGCAGTAGATGGTCCCGTAAATAGCCCGGTCCTAAGCCATGGAGCGCTTTAAAGGTGGTAACCAATACCTTGAAGCGCACCCAGAAAACAACAGGTAGCCAGTGCAGTCTGCGCAGGATAGGTGTTACGTGGGAGCTCCGACCCGCTCCCTCAATAACCCACGTAGCCGCATTCTGGACTAGCTGAAGTCTCCGGGTGCTCTTCAAGGGGAGCCCCATGTAGAGAGCATTGCAGTAGTCCAGACGAGAAGTAACGAGAGCATGAGTGACCGTGCATAGGGCATCCCGGTCCAGGAAGGGATGCAACTGGTGGATCAGGCGAACCTGATAAAAAGCTCTCTTGTCTTTTCTTAAAGCTAAACCATGTCACATGTAGCAAAGGGCCCTCACTACTTGGACTCACAAAGCAATTCCATACTCCACTCATTCAATTGAAAATAATTTCATCCACAAAGAAAATATTTAGAGCAAAGGTCATCAGGGATTTGTTTCATGCTGGCCAGAGTTGTCACTCTCGTGTTATATAAAGCTATCTAAACGAAATTTTGAAGACTTGTTTCCAATTCTCTGCTGAGATTGAATTCTGATCCGATCTCCATAGTGACTCGCATGCAGCTTTGCCACCTAAAATTTTGGCTGTAATTGGCAGCTCCCAATACAAGATGATTTTTATGCCATCATAAAATATTGATTCGGCCTTACAGTTTTATGGTTTATCAGCTCAACAATTTACTTCAATTGGCTCTGAGAAGACATAGATTGAGTTGAATGACTAGACTCTTGACAGTAATATCCGTCGTAATGATCTAAACAGAACCTAAATTCTGAACGGGGTAGATATGTTTGGAAGATGTTTTCTTATGCCAATTACTAGTCTCATCCTAGTTCAATGGAGAGGCTTTCTTGATTTAATGTTTTGCCATATTCTTTGCTGGAGGATTGATTTAATGTGCAAAAATATACATCCCCTTGCTTTTGGGAGTGTGTGTGGGGGGAAGAGAATTGGTGTCACGTGTTGTTTTGCACAGTTTTTTTAATCCACTTTGGCAAGCTGACCTAATAATGCCTGTATTAATTCATAATCACAGTAATTCAGAGGAGACAGTATTCCTCTCCTTTTCCTCCTCCTCCTCCTCTTCTTCACTAACAGATCGAAGTAGCAAGAGGGAAATAAATCAGAGAGAAAGGCCAATGCACATAAAGCAATTAACAACCACAACAATATTTATGTAAATAAGGGTTTCTCATTCAGGTACATACTTTGTGTATATTTTGTTGTACTTGGCGGTATGTAAGCTCCATCCTTGTGAGCAATTCTGTCTTAAGTCACATATAACATAATAATAATAACAACAACAACAACAACAACAACAGAGTTGGAAGGGACCTTGGAGGTCTTCTAGTCCAATCTCCTGCCCAGGCAGGAAACCCTACACCATTTCAGACAAATGGTTATCCACATATAAGAAGGTTATATGTGACATTAAGTCACATATAACCTTCTCTTAACTGAGATTTCTAGAAAGATCACTAAATTCAGTTCAGCTATCACTGATGTTTGACCCTTAAACATGTCGCAACATTGACAACCTTATTTGTAGCTTTGGATGCCTTTAATTTATTCATTTAGTATATTCTTTTTGGTTGACTATAAACCTGACTCTTCTGTCAACTCGCAAAACATCCCTGGCCTGCTCTCGAGATGCCATAGGCAAGGGGGATGGGTAACTGGCGAAGCAGCATGGCAGCCAAAAACAAAAGCACATTCCAGACATATCTCTCTCAAGGCTGTCTCCCAGGGTTACCCACAGCGGCCAGAGGGGAGTGATCTCTACAACCCGCAAAATTGCTCTGTTGGCGAATGTGACTGATGACACACCCTATGGGGAGAGGGAAAACAGGATCAAGATTGGGCCGTAAATTAAGTGGGGTCAGAGTTGGCTTCACTTGGAACGTGCCGACATGAAGCTCCACATAAATAACTGGATTTCTTTTGAAGCTTGAGCATCGAGGCTCATGATTTAATTAGGGCATCCGTCGGAACCCTGACATTTTCATTTGATTTGGAATTTGCCTTCCTATCTAACCCTCTTACTCTTTCTTACCATTCTCCAAAATTCTGAAGAGGGAGCTGATGTATTTGGTATCCCAGCCGGAGAACTGATGGTACCAAATAGCAAGTCATTGTTGGTTACATTTTCCCTCTTGTATTTAATACCCTTGAATGGGTGGATTGTCATAAATTATGACAACCATCTTTTGGGTGACATTCTTCCTCACTGCAATTTTTTAAATGCCCAAGAGAGAAGTTGTCTCTATGGCTGAAGTCATGAGTTGTGAAAACTTGCTGTATATATGGGAGGCACCCTGTGATGTTGTAGGTATTTTAAGAAGACTGAGAAATGTGTTTTCCATCTCTCTTTTCCTGTGAGGATAAGCGTTAGATGCCTTTGGAAAGATAAAAAAGCTTCCTTTCTGAAAGATAAAAAAAAAGAGTCAGGCAAAGGTGCCATGAATTCCATTGTCCCAAAGATGCTTTTGTTCAAAGGCAACTGGACTTTCGGATTTTATTATTATTATTTTTGAAGATGTTTCGCTTCTCATCCAAGAAGCTTCTTCAGCTCTGATTGGGGGGGGGAAAGTACCTTTGGGACAACCGTGACCTGGATGACTGAGAATCTCCATAGAAATGAATTCCGTTCATTTCCAGAAATCCAGGAACAATAAAGGAGAAGGCAGGAACAAATTCTAATTACATTCTGATATTAGTTGATTATAAACTGCAGGTAAGGGAAAGAATTTGGTGGGATTTAAAAAAAAATATATATTCTGAAGCAAGATCTAGATCTTCTTCAAAACTGTGAGATAATTTAGCCATGATAAAGGAGGCTGTCTGTCTCTCTGCTCCATTATCTGCATTGAATTTTTATGATGATTTGCTTCTTTCCAATAGTTTCTTCAAACTCCCTCTGTGGCTGTTTCCTGCCCTGCGGTTGTCTGAAACGAGGAACAAAGCATCTGTCATGCCAAATTCTAGAACTGGCTGTTAGGAAGGCTTTGAATGAGTAGTTTCAAATTGATTTGGCTTCTGGAGAAGTTGGGACCCAGTGAATTAAAAAAGAAAAAGAAAAAGAAAAGAAACAAAAATACACAGACACACACAAATCAAATAAACATATATTAAAAATATACAGACGTATCATACACAGCATAGCTATATGGAGAGGTGGGCTTCAAAAATTTTAGCAAGGGATTCTCTGCCCAGTTGCTGGGTGGGTGATAGCTGTGGCCTAGTTGGCCTTCTGCACCGGGGAGGGGGGCATTTTTGCCCTCCCCGGGCTCTGGAGTCTTTCCTCGAGCCTCCAGAGGGACAAAAATGGCCTCCCCAGGCTCCAGAAGCCCTCTGGAGCCCGGAAATGGACCCATTTCCAGCCTTCCCAAACTTCTAGTAGGCCTGTTTTTCACACTCCCCGAGCCTACGCATGTGCCCTGCACTTACCTGCATCCAAAACAGGCTGTGTGGGGACTCCTGGGAGGGGAGGGGCAGGTCGGGTGGGACAGCCAGAAGTGGGATTTAGGAGTTCTCTGAACTGCACAGAATCTTAGCTAGAGGTTCTTCCGAACCCCTGCGAACCCCCAGCAGCCCACCCCTGCTTTATATGATGCATGTCCATGCTTGGACATGTGGGCATGTAATTTAAATCTGCACTGCAGAAAAAGCAAACTGTGATGCTATAGTGACATTGCTATAGGGCTGGGAAGTGGCTCACCAGGCTAATGCAGCCTGTTATTAACACACAGCTGCCTGCAGTTACAATTACTGCAGGCTCGAGTCCCACCAGGCCCAAGGTTGACTCAGCCTTCCATCCTTTATAAGGTAGGTAAAATGAGGACCCAGATTGTTGGGGGGGCAATAAGTTGACTTTGTATATAAATATACAAATAGGATGAGACTATTGCCTTACACAATGTAAGCCGCTCTGAGTCTTTGGAGAAGGGCGGGATATAAATTCAAATTTAAAAAAAAAATTGCTTACAATCTTACCTGCATTGTTTTGTACCTGGATTTTAGAAAGGAGGCAGACAGAAAGACAGATTTTACGCTGACTCATCCCAGGTTATCCTATGTTTAAGATCTGGAAAAAAAAAAAGTCATCCTACATTGTTGCCGTCAGCCATTCAGTCGTGTCTAATCCTTGGCCACTCTATGGATCAGCAATCTCTATGATCCTCTGCCTTGCAACAGCTCCGTCAGATTCCACCATGTTCATCCCAGTGTCATCTTTTATAGTATCCAGTCTAGGGCAAAACCTTCTCCTTTTTCTGTTGATCACTCCCAGCATGATTGACTTTTTTTGAGTGAGTCAGCTCTCATGACATGACCAAAGTATGACAGCCTCTGTTTGGCAATCTTAGCTTCAAGGGATGTTTTTGGTGAGATGCAATCTAGGATATAATATAATAATATAATATAATATAATATAATATAATATAATATAATATAATATAATATAAAAAAATATAATATAATATAATATAATATAATATAATAATATAATATAATATAATATAATATAATATAATATAATATAATATAATATAATAATATAATATAATATAATATAATATAATATAATATAATATAATATAATATAATATAATAACAGAGTTGGAAGGGACCTTGGAGGCCTTCTAGTCCAGAGGAAGGAAACCCTACACTATTTCAGACAAATGGTTATCCAACATTTCCTTAAAAATTTCCAGTGTTGGAGCATTTACAACTTCTGCAGGCAAGTCGTTCCACTTATTGATTGTTCTAACTGTCAGGAAATTTCTCCTTAATTCTAAGTTGCTTCTCTCCTTGATTAGTTTCCACCCGTTGCTTTTTGTTCTACCCTCAGATGCTTTGGAGAATAGCTTGACTCCCTCTTCTTTGTGGCAACCCCTGAGATATTGGAACACTGCTATCATGGCTCCCCTAGTCTTTGTTATTTTCTCAGTCCATGGGATCTATAATAGTAACAACTTGCACATATTGGTTAACAGATGATCCAAAAGTCTAACAGATTATCCAGGACTCTAACCAAGTGTAGGTTGGATAGTTTCTACCTTCCCTGAAATCATTGAGAAGTAGCAATAGAAAGAGCACTTAGGCTTATAGACCACTTCACAGTGCTCTAAAGCCATTTCTAAGTGGTTTACAGAGTTAGCATATTGCTCCCAACAATCTGAGTTTTCATTTTACCAACCTCGGAAGGATGGGAGGCTGAGTCAACCGTGAGGCAGATGAGATTTGAACTCCCTAATTTCAGGCAGCAGAAGTAGCCTGCAGTACTGCATTCTAACCACTGTACCACCACTGCGCATATCCGCGAAACTGAGTGGGGAAGTGCTTAATTTGAGGAATTAACAAAAGGGATGGAGGCTTGAAGGTAACAACAACTCTTTATTTAGAAGGCTAAGAGGCAATTAACAACATCTGGCAAGCAAGGCAGTGCTAATTAAAGAAGAACGGAGCCTTCCTGTCACAGCCACTATTTATATAAGCGGCTGTCAAACTATCAGCCAATGGTGGCTACTCAATTCTCATGCCGGCTAAAACCACAGCGTCGCAGCCAATAGGCAATGTTTCCTAGTTGCCCGGCAGAGGCATGGCTGTGTACACTGCAGGAAGGCTGAAATATTTTGGAAGCCATAGATGGGGTTGCCAAAACGGATGAGATAAAACTACCTGGCTGATCCTGTGCTGTGACTCCAACCTTTCTCAACCCCGAAGAAAAGCAGAATGGTTCTTTACAGATTAAAAGAGTTGGAAGGGACCTTGTCGGCCATCTAGTCCAACCCCCCTACCTAATCAGGAGACCCTACACCATTTCTGACAAATGGCAGTCCATTCTCTTCTTGAAAGCCTCCAGTGATGAAGCTCCCACAACTTCCAAAGGCAAGCTGTACCATTGGTCGATTGTTCTCAATGTCAGAAAATTTCTCCTTGTTTCTAGGTTGAATCTCTCCTTGTTCAGTTTCCATCAGGTTCAGTCTGGCCTTCAGGTGCTTTGGAAAATAGCTTGACCCCCTCCTCTCTGTTGTAGCCCCTGAGATATCGGAAGACTGCTATCATATCTCCCCTGGTCCTTCTCTTCACTAGACTAGCCATGCCCAGTTCCTGCAACCATTCATTGTATGTTTTAGTCTCCAGTCCCCTAATCATCCTGGTTGCTCTTCTCTGCACTTTTTCTAGAGTCTCAGCATCTTTTTTATAATGTGGTGACCAAAACTGGATGCAGTATTTTTGGTGTGGTCTTACTAAGGCTTTATAGAGTGGAATTAGTACCTCACTTGATCTTGATTGTTCTTCAATGTCCCAGTGGTATTAATATTTTGGAAGTTTGTTTTGTAAATGTCTTTTTGCTTGAGCTAGGACATGATAGAACTTTGTTCTTTTCTTAGTATCTCTCTTACATGCCCTTTTACCAGTTGATGGTTAATTTCTGCTAGCAGAAGGATGGGTTCAAAATGTCCCTTACAGGAAACCTGAATAAATCTAATGTATTGTCAACTTCATTATGAAACATCAAGTGGCAGGCCTCCACAGAAATGTTTGGTAAAAAAAAAATTGCAGAATTGACCTCTTCACATGCACTTAATTTGTAATTTTATGGAATATGTGGCTAAAAGGGAAAATATTTCCTTTTGTGGACTGCAGACGTAAGTGCTAGAATTGTGGCGTGTGGTTTACTAAACAATTAATGATTGGAAAAAGGGAAATTGTACCTCTTTTCCCCAATGGATATAAATGTTTGTGGTCTTGGTAACCCTCTTATTTATCTGTTAATGCTGGTTTTAAAAGCCTTAAGTTCACCACATTAGGTACATCAATCCACTTGGAAAATTACTAGGATCTCACTCTTGACAAAACGATACATTTAGTTACAAAAGGCAACTTTCATTAAGTACTAGTGAAAAGTAGCAGGAGGTGAGGAAGAGGTAGGGAAAGATATTTAACTTTGTTTTTGGCTCATCCAACAATTTGAGATTGTTTTACTTTTCCAAATGGTCAAGTAGTAAAAAGTGAATGGTAGCAAGAAGAAAGAAAGAAAAAATAATAATTCTGTACGTGATCACATATTTTGTGAGTTCTGACTGAGGGCTTCTGTACCAGAGATAAATTCCTTGTGTGTCTAACCACACTTGGCAAAATAAAGCTATTCTGTTCTGTTCTGTTCTGTTCCGTTTCATTTCATTCCATCTTTGTCTCTATCGCTATCTCTCTATCAAACATCTGTCTGTCTGTCCGTCTATCTATCTATCTATCTATCTATCTATCTATCTATCTATCTATCTATCTATCATCTATCTTTTATCAATTGATCTATGGAAAATATACTGTTAAGTGAAATTTGAAACCTATTGCTTTTAAAAATATTGGTTGTTAGTGGCATTGACAGGATCAGTGGCTATAGAAATTGAGTCAATCAATAAAAATAAATAAATCCAAATTGTGATGGTTTAGTTGTTGCTATTGTTGTGTTGTTTTAAATCCTTTGTGCTACAGCATCTAACAGTACGTTCAAGGACAAGATTTTCATTTATTATTTATTTGGCTTAGATAGAATAGGAATCAAAAAAAAATTCAGAATTGCTTTTCTGTCTTTCCTTCTTAACCAATCTCTTAATTTATGGTGTTCCTTCTTGCATAATTCTTCCTTTAGTTGAAAGAGGGAAACAATATGGAAGCATTTTGGGTGACTTTAAGTTAGGCTGGAGGATTTTTCAAAAATAGAGAAATCAAGTGTATCACAAAGAGGATTTCAAGAAAGAAAAATGCAGAGTCCCCCCCACCTCTCTCTCTCTCTGCTTTTTCTGTTCTCCAAGTTTCCATCTAGCCGAACTTTCTTATTTGCTGACTCTTATGTTGTTGTGCCTCATTGTAATAAATAGCCAATGTCTTATAGAAGGCAGCAAATACCAGGCTGCCAATCATTTGTCCATCACACTAACAGGTGCAGTGCCACTGTCATTGTCAAGTAGAATGCTAGGGACCAGAGAGACAAGTGAGTATAATTTGCTTATCTCGGGATGGCAAAAGGTCTCAGCTTATCAAAAAAGAGAGAGGAGAGAGAGAGAGAGAAAGAAAGAAATGGTGCCTTTCTCTACCACAGGAGATACTTGACTGTATAATCTGAAGTTTGAAGTATTGTTGCAGAAACTGAATGAGACCAGATGTTGTTGTCTGGAACCAAATGCATTCTTCTTTCATCTGTCCTGAAAATCAATACTGTCTCCTTTATCGGTGTGGATTCTCAATCCTTCAAAATCTCCTTTCTTGTCATTCCTCGGCCAAACCTCCACTAGCATATGTGACCTGCCTTGTTCCTGAAACGCTTCATTACTCATCAAACCTACAACCCACTCAATGCGGAGCAATGCCAGAGCAATGAATGGCAGATCACTGCTGTCCTAAGTTTCCATAGTGAAACACACAGCTGCACCACCTCTGTAATCACCAGCTGAAAACTCATCAGAAGGTGTTGCGGAAATCTGTACTTTCATTACAAGCAACAGGCGAGCAAAGTGTTTTTAAACGATCCGGAATGCGGAGTATTGGATGTGTTGGGTGAGCACTAATGCATCATATGACAGTCTTTATTAACCTGGAGCCAAATGCAGAAATGGTGGCATGCTGGAGTCAATAGATACCCCTGGACTCATCCATCAAAGATGATATAGTCCAGGAATTGAACAGAGAAAGCACCATCAGTCACATGGACCCATCAGTCAGGGGACCTATTCTTAACCTTCCTCTGTTCTCAAGCTATGTGAGAACTGTGATTGTTAGAGACACCATACCATCGTAGCTCCTTAGGCATGCTGTGTCTAATAATGTTTCCTTAGGCCAGAAAAAAATCAAATGTACAGGTACAGATTAATAGTAGCAACTGCGAGAAGGATCTTGGAGTCCTGGTGGACAAGCACTTCAATATGAACCAGCTGTTGTGTGGCAGCGACCCAAAAAGCCAAGGCAATCCTAGGCTGCATTAACAGAGGGATAGAATCAAGATCACATGAAATGTTATGTGTTATATAAAGTTACCACTTTATAAAGCCTTAGTAAGACCACATGTAGAATACTGCATCCAGTTTTGGTTAGATAGATGATAGATGATGATAGATAGATAGATAGATAGATAGATAGATAGATAGATAGATAGATAGACAGACAGACAGACAGACAGACAGACAGACAGACAGACAGACAGATGATAGAGAGAGATGGGAGAGAGAGAGAGAGAGCTGATAGATACATAAATGATAGATAGATAGATAGATAGATAGATAGATAGATAGATAGATAGATAGATAGATGATAGATACATAAATGATAGATAGATAGATAGATAGATAGATAGATAGATAGATAGATAGATAGATAGATAGATAGATAGATAGATAGATGGATGATAGGTAGGGGGAGAGAGAGAGAGTGAGAGAGAGAGAGAGAGAGAGAGAGAGCACTCCTGAAAGAGTGCAGAAAAGAGCAACACAATTGATTAGGGGGCTGGAGGCTAAAACATATGAAGAATAGTTGTGGGAATTGGGTTTGCCTAGTCCAGTGAAAAGGAAAACTAGAAGTGACATGATAAAAGTGTTCCAGAAATTGAGGAGCTGCCACAAAGAGGGTGTGTGTGTCAAACCTATTCTCCAAAGCACTAGAAGGCAAGACAAAAGGAAAGGATGGAAACTAATAAAGGAGAGAAGCAACCTAGAACTAAGGAGACATTTCCTGACAGTGACAGCAATTAACAGTAAAGCAATTAACATAGCTTGTCTTCAGAAGTTGTGGTTGCTCCATCACTGGAGGCTTCTAAGAAGAGACTGGACAGTCATTTGGCTGGAATGCTATAGAGCGGGGTGTCAAACTCAATTTCATTGAGGCTGTGGTTGACCTCGGGGAACCGGGCAGGCATGGGTGATTGGGTGGGTGTGGCCAACTGGGTGGCCTTGGCCAGCTTGACGCCATTCCCCAAAATTCTGGCATGTTTCCTCTTCGCACTGGGTAGACCGGGCCGAAGCGACGCAGGTAGACCGGGCTGGAGTGATGTGTGCCAGCCCCTTATGTTTTCCAGGATGTTCCCACAGGCTGGATCCAACCACATCACGGGCTGAATCTGGCCCATGGGCCTTGTGTTTGACACCCCTGCTATAGAGTCTCCTGTTTGAGCAGGGGGTTGGACTAGAAGACCTCCAAGGTCCCTTCCAACTCTGTTATTCTGGTATCAGCTCTGATTAAGATAAGCATGATTTCCATGAGAATTTAAACTTCCTCAAAAACGTTTCTTGGAAGTCTTTAGATTTTCCACAAATAGGGAACATCATCTTCCTTCTGAATTTGAAATACGAATTCAGTGTAAGATGGTTTTTCGGTCCATCCAGATATAGCTAAAGCACTTTGGACCTGCAGATAGTAGAGCTGATAGTGAATAGAATAGAATAGAATAGAATTTTATTGGCCAAGTGTGATTGGACACACAAGGAATTTGTCTTGGTGCATATGCTATCAGTGTACATAAAAGAAAAGATACGTTATCAAGGTACAACATTTACAACACAATTGATGATCAATATATCAATATAAATCATAAGGATTGCCAGCAACAAGTTATAGTCATACAGTCATAAGTGGAAAGAGATTGGTGATGGGAACTATGAAACGATTAATAGTAGTGCAGATTCAGTAAATAGTCTGACAGTGTTGAGGGAATTATTTGTTTAGCAGAGTGATGGCCTTCGGGAAAAAACTGTTCTTGTGTCTAGTTGTTCTGGTGTGCAGTGCTCTATAGCGTCGTTTTGAGGGTAGGAGTTGAAACAGTTTATGTCCAGGATGCGAGGGATCTGCAAATATTTTCACGGCCCTCTTCTTGATTCGTGCAGTATACAGGTCCTCAATGGAAGGCAAGTTGGTAGCAATTATTTTTTCTGCAGTTCTAATTATCCTCTGAAGTCTGTGTTTTTCTTGTTGGGTTGCAGAACCGAACCAGACAGTTATAGAGGTGCAAATGACAGACTCAATAATGAAGTTTAACTCAGAGGCTTCATTTGTGGCTAAACTTATTCCCTAATGAGTTTCCCCTAATGGGAAAATTGAAAGATGATTTAAAAAAAGAGAGAGGGAAGGGGGAATTCGTTTAATGAGCCTTGATCGATCAATGCATTAGGGCTAATTTGCTTTACTCACCCAAACCAAGCAAAGAAATCCAAAACCACTAGTTGTGATCTGATCTGGATTGTCCAAATTGAACTTGAACAATTCAATTTGGACTGTCAATTGAATTTGAATTTTCAGATTACTCTGGAAAAAAATGGATTTTTGCATTTATGTATGTGAAATACTTTATTGGATCTGATTTAGCTTCCCAAATCAGTCTAGAAATATACAGTTTTTTTAAAAAAAACATCATTAAACATATGACTCACACATTCACGCACTAAGGACAGTATCCATATAGACTCCCACTGAGCTGCGGTGGCACAGTGGGTAGAGTGTAGTACTGCAGGCTATTTCTGCTGACTGCTGGCTGCCTGCAGTTTGGCAGTTCAAATCGCAACAGGCTCAAGATTTCCATCCTTCTGTGGTTGGTAAAATGAGGACCCAAGTTGTTGGGGGCAATATGCTGACTCTGTAAACCCCTTAGAGAGAGCTGTAAAGCACTATAAAGCAATATATAAGTCTAAGTGTTATTACCATTTTCATCACCAAATTTCTAAGTGACACAACAATAAGGACTGTTAAGAATATTCACTTGATCAGTGCCTAATATATTCTGGGGTCTATAATGTAACGTGTAATTTTCCATACAAGGGTGCTAAAATGATCAATCCAACATTGATATCTGGGCAGAATCCCTTTGAATCCCAAAGCACCCGATCGATTTCTTAGCCTTTTCCAATCTACCTTATAATATTCTATTTTTCATTTGGTGTCCATGCTAAGTCTGATCATTTTCTAAAACCATTTATCACCAAAGGGATTCAAAAAAAGCTTGTCCTTATAACTTAGGTTCATTTGGTATTCACTTATTACATAAGCTTATATACAACCTTCTCTATAAAGTCTAGGTGGCTTACAAAATACCAATAACAACATTACAACATATCTTTTGCAGTTCTTTTGCTCAGACTGACAAATTTTCACTCCAGTTCTGCTTCCTCTTTATAGTCAAGTGCTAAGATTAGGCAATGATACACACCAATGGCATCTTAAGTAGCATCACTAAAAGCAGCAGCAGTTCAGCTGAAAAATAAAAAGAAAGCTATTCAAGAAACAGGTAGATTAGCATATAAGTTGCTCTGATATTTCAAATCCCAAAATATTGCCAAGATCCAGGAACCCAGCCTGTGTATTTCTTCCATTTATTTTATTTATTTATTTATTTATTTATTTATTTATTTATTTATTTATTTATTTATTTATTTATTTATTTATTTATTTATTATATTTGTATACTACCCTTCTCCCGAAGGACTCAGGGTGGTTCACAGCCAGTAAAAACAAAATACATATAATACAAATTAAAAACAATATAAAAAACTGATTCGATTAATGGCCTAAAATTTTTTAAATACAATTAAAACCCCGTTTAAAACCCCTAATTCAAAACCCCGATTTAAAACTATGTTCAAGCTAGTCCTGCACGTTGAAACAACAACAGCAGCAGAAGGTCCGGAGGTCGGGGAGTTGATGAAGCCCCGGAGGCAGCTCCTTCCAGAGGGTGGGAGGTGTGCAGTGCTCTGTATATTCTGAGGTTTTCGCGAGTGTTTGAATGTAGGTTTTTGGTTATTCGGGTTTTCTCCCACGTAAAATTGGAAGTGTCTTGGTGACGTTTCGACGGAGTCTCATTCATTATCTTCAGGCTGGTGTTTACAGCTTCGCACATTAGAGCTTCACATATTGCTCCTAGAAGCACGAAGCTGTAAACACCAGCCTGAAGATGACGAATAAGACTTCGTTGAAACGTCGCCAAGACACTTCCAATTTTACGCGGGAAAAAACCCGAATAACCAAAGATCTATATATATATACACACACACACACACACACACACACACACACACACACACATATATATATAGTGTGTGTGTGTGTGTGTGTGTGTGTGTGACAACTCTTCCCATTTGTCACTTGGCTAAGAATTTTGAAATTTTCTTATTATCCAAAGTCCAAGGTATAGTATATAGGCTTACTTTCGATGTACTTTGTCTGATATTATCCCAGTCTGCTGAGGTTGCTCAGATGTACTAAATATACTTTGCTTGCTTAGCTCTGGTAGTTACCTGAACCTCTGAAGCACAGAAAGTAATTAAGGGGTGGAGGGGAGGCTAATTCGAAACTGCAAACCTTTTTCTATTTTAACACCGAAGTAGTGCATCTGCCAAATAGCTCCATGACAGGCTTAATAGCTATGCAAAATTTGCCGACCGGCACAAGTTACTTATTTATGTATTTCCTTGATTTTTATAGTTGCTGTATTCCTTACAATTTGCTGGCATCTGGCAGGCATATGTAACAATAAAATCCA